>NW_027193682.1:0-108843 GCF_032444005.1 Ranitomeya imitator | reverse complement strand
CGCACTTGTGCACCGGCCTTAAGCCTAGCCCGCACTTGTGCCCCGGCCTTAAGCCTAGCCCGCACTTGTGCCCCGGCCTTAAGCCTAGCCCGCACTTGTGCCCCGGCCTTAAGCCTAGCACGCACTTGTGCCCAGGCCTTAAGCCTAGCCCGCACTTGTACCCCGGCCTTAAGCCTAGCCCGCACTTGTGCCCAGGCCTTAAGCCTAGCCCGCACTTGTGCCCAGGCCTTAAGCCTAGTCCGCACTTGTGCCCCGGCCTTAAGCCTAGCCCGCACTTGTGCCCAGGCCTTAAGCCTAGCCCGCACTTTGTGCCCAGGCTTAAGCCTAGCCTAGCTGGCACTTGTGCCCAGGCTTAAGCCTAGCCTAGCTGGCACTTGTGCCCATGCCTTAAGCCTAGGCCAGCACTTGTGCCCCCTGCCTTGATCCTAGCCAGCACTGCACTTGTGCCCAGGCCTTAAGCCTAGCCCGCACTTGTGCCCAGGCCTTAAGCCTAGCTCGCACTTGTGCCCAGGCCTTAAGCCTTAGCCCGCACTTGTGCCCAGGCCTTAAGCCTAGCCCACACTTGTGCCCAGGCTTAAGCCTAGCCTAGCTGGCACTTGTGCCCCATGCCTTAAGCCTAGCCAGCACTTGTGCCCCCTGCCCTGATCCTAGCCAGCACTGCACTTGTGCCCAGGCCTTAAGCCTAGCCCGCACTTGTGCCCCGACCTTAAGCCTAGCCCGCACTTGTGCCCCGCCTTAAGCCTAGCCCGCACTTGTGCCCCGGCCTTAAGCCTAGCCGCACCTTGTGCCCAGGCCTTAAGCCTAGCCCACACTTGTGCCCAGGCCTTAAGCCTAGCCGCACTTGTGCCCAGGCTTAAGCCTAGCCCGCACTTGTGCCCAGGCCTTAAGCCTAGCCCGCACTTGTGCCCAGGCCTTAAGCCTAGTCCGCACTTGTGCCCGGCCTTAAGCCTAGCCCGCACTTGTGCCCCGGCCTTAAGCCTAGCCCGCACTTGTGCCCCGGCCTTAAGCCTAGCCCGCACTTGTGCCCCGGCCTTAAGCCTAGCCCGCACTTGTGCCCAGGCCTTAAGCCTAGCCCGCACTTGTGCCCCCAGGCCTTAAAGCCTAGCCCGCACTTTTGCCCAGGCCTTTAGCCTAGCCCGCACTTGTGCCCAGGCCTTAAGCCTAGCCTAGCTGGCACTTGTGCCCATGCCTTAAGCCTAGCCCACACTTGTGCCCAGGCCTTAAGCCTAGCCTGCACTTGTGCCCAGGCCTTAAGGCTAGCCCGCACTTGTGCCCAGGCCTTAAGCCTAGCCTAGCTGGCACTTGTGCCCATGCCTTAAGCCTAGCCAGCACTTGTGCCCCCTGCCTTGATCCTAGCCAGCACTGCACTTGTGCCCAGGCCTTAAGCCTAGCCCGCACTTGTGCCCAGGCCTTAAGCCTAGCTCGCACTTGTGCCCAGGCCTTAAGCCTAGCCCGCACTTGTGCCCAGGCCCTTAAGCCTAGCCGCACTTGTGCCCAGGCCTTAAGCCTAGCCCGCACTTTTGCCCAGGCCTTTAGCCTAGCCCGCACTTGTGCCCAGGCCTTAAGCCTAGCCCGCACTTGTGCCCAGGCTTAAGCCTAGCCTAGCTGGCACTTGTGACAGGCTTAAGCCTAGCCTAGCTAGCACTTGTGCCCATGCCTTAAGCCTAGCCAGCACTTGTGCCCCCTGCCTTGATCCTAGCCAGCACTGCACTTGTGCCCAGGCCTTAAGCCTAGCCCGCACTTGTGCCCAGGCCTTAAGCCTAGCTCGCACTTGTGCCCAGGCCTTAAGCCTAGCCCGCACTTGTGCCCAGGCCTTAAGCCTAGCCCACACTTGTGCCCAGGCTTAAGCCTAGCCTAGCTGGCACTTGTGCCCATGCCTTAAGCCTAGCCAGCACTTGTGCCCCCTGCCCTGATCTAGCCAGCACTGCACGTGTGCCCAGGCCTTAAGCCTAGCCCGCACTTGTGCCCCGACCTTAAGCCTAGCCCGCACTTGTGCCCCGGCCTTAAGCCTAGCCCGCACTTGTGCCCCGGCCTTAAGCCTAGCCCGCACTTGTGCCCCGGCCTTAAGCCTAGCACGCACTTGTGCCCAGGCCTTAAGCCTAGCCCGCACTTGTACCCCGGCCTTAAGCCTAGCCCGCACTTGTGCCCAGGCCTTAAGCCTAGCCCGCACTTGTGCCCCGGCCTTAAGCCTAGCCCGCACTTGTGCCCCGGCCTTAAGCCTAGCCCGCACTTGTGCCCCGGCCTTAAGCCTAGCCCGCACTTGTGCCCAGGCCTTAAGCCTAGCCCGCACTTGTGCCCAGGCCTTAAGCCTAGCCCGCACTTTTGCCCAGGCCTTTAGCCTAGCCCGCACTTGTGCCCAGGCCTTAAGCCTAGCCCGCACTTGTGCCCAGGCTTAAGCCTAGCCTAGCTGGCACTTGTGCCCAGGCTTTAGCCTAGCCTAGCTGGCACTTGTGCCCATGCCTTAAGCCTAGCCAGCACTTGTGCCCCCTGCCTTGATCCTAGCCAGCACTGCACTTGTGCCCAGGCCTTAAGCCTAGCCCGCACTTGTGCCCAGGCCTTAAGCCTTAAGCCTAGCTCGCACTTGTGCCCAGGCCTTAAGCCTAGCCCGCACTTGTGCCCAGGCCTTAAGCCTAGCCCACACTTGTGCCCAGGCTTAAGCCTAGCCTAGCTGGCACTTGTGCCCATGCCTTAAGCCTAGCCAGCACTTGTGCCCCCTGCCCTGATCCTAGCCAGCACTGCACTTGTGCCCAGGCCTTAAGCCTAGCCCGCACTTGTGCCCCGACCTTAAGCCTAGCCCGCACTTGTGCCCCGGCCTTAAGCCTAGCCCGCACTTGTGCCCCGGCCTTAAGCCTAGCCGCACTTGTGCCCAGGCCTTAAGCCTAGCCCACACTTGTGCCCAGGCCTTAAGCCTAGCCTGCACTTGTGCCCAGGCCTTAAGCCTAGCCCGCACTTGTGCCCAGGCCTTAAGCCTAGCCTAGCTGGCACTTGTGCCCATGCCTTAAGCCTAGCCCACACTTGTGCCCAGGCCTTAAGCCTAGCCTGCACTTGTGCCCAGGCCTTAAGGCTAGCCCGCACTTGTGCCCAGGCCTTAAGCCTAGCCTAGCTGGCACTTGTGCCCATGCCTTAAGCCTAGCCAGCACTTGTGCCCCCTGCCTTGATCCTAGCCAGCACTGCACTTGTGCCCAGGCCTTAAGCCTAGCCCGCACTTGTGCCCAGGCCTTAAGCCTAGCTCGCACTTGTGCCCAGGCCTTAAGCTAGCCCGCACTTGTGCCCAGGCCTTAAGCCTAGCCGCACTTGTGCCCAGGCCTTAAGCCTAGCCCGCACTTTTGCCCAGGCCTTTAGCCTAGCCCGCACTTGTGCCCAGGCCTTAAGCCTAGCCCGCACTTGTGCCCAGGCTTAAGCCTAGCCTAGCTGGCACTTGTGACCAGGCTTAAGCCTAGCCTAGCTAGCACTTGTGCCCATGCCTTAAGCCTAGCCAGCACTTGTGCCCCCTGCCTTGATCCTAGCCAGCACTGCACTTGTGCCCAGGCCTTAAGCCTAGCCCGCACTTGTGCCCAGGCCTTAAGCCTAGCTCGCACTTGTGCCCAGGCCTTAAGCCTAGCCCGCACTTGTGCCCAGGCCTTAAGCCTAGCCCACACTTGTGCCCAGGCTTAAGCCTAGCCTAGCTGGCACTTGTGCCCATGCCTTAAGCCTAGCCAGCACTTGTGCCCCCTGCCCTGATCCTAGCCAGCACTGCACGTGTGCCCAGGCCTTAAGCCTAGCCCGCACTTGTGCCCCGACCTTAAGCCTAGCCCGCACTTGTGCCCCGGCCTTAAGCCTAGCCCGCACTTGTGCCCCGGCCTTAAGCCTAGCCCGCACTTGTGCCCCGGCCTTAAGCCTAGCACGCACTTGTGCCCAGGCCTTAAGCCTAGCCCGCACTTGTACCCCGGCCTTAAGCCTAGCCCGCACTTGTGCCCAGGCCTTAAGCCTAGCCCGCACTTGTGCCCCGGCCTTAAGCCTAGCCCGCACTTGTGCCCCGGCCTTAAGCCTAGCCCGCACTTGTGCCCCGGCCTTAAGCCTAGCCCGCACTTGTGCCCAGGCCTTAAGCCTAGCCCGCACTTGTGCCCAGGCCTTAAGCCTAGCCCGCACTTTTGCCCAGGCCTTTAGCCTAGCCCGCACTTGTGCCCAGGCCTTAAGCCTAGCCCGCACTTGTGCCCAGGCTTAAGCCTAGCCTAGCTGGCACTTGTGCCCAGGCTTAAGCCTAGCCTAGCTGGCACTTGTGCCCATGCCTTAAGCCTAGCCAGCACTTGTGCCCCCTGCCTTGATCCTAGCCAGCACTGCACTTGTGCCCAGGCCTTAAGCCTAGCCCGCACTTGTGCCCAGGCCTTAAGCCTTAAGCCTAGCTCGCACTTGTGCCCAGGCCTTAAGCCTAGCCCGCACTTGTGCCCAGGCCTTAAGCCTAGCCCACACTTGTGCCCAGGCTTAAGCCTAGCCTAGCTGGCACTTGTGCCCATGCCTTAAGCCTAGCCAGCACTTGTGCCCCCTGCCCTGATCCTAGCCAGCACTGCACTTGTGCCCAGGCCTTAAGCCTAGCCCGCACTTGTGCCCCGACCTTAAGCCTAGCCCGCACTTGTGCCCCGGCCTTAAGCCTAGCCCGCACTTGTGCCCCGGCCTTAAGCCTAGCCGCACTTGTGCCCAGGCCTTAAGCCTAGCCCACACTTGTGCCCAGGCCTTAAGCCTAGCCTGCACTTGTGCCCAGGCCTTAAGCCTAGCCCGCACTTGTGCCCAGGCCTTAAGCCTAGCCTAGCTGGCACTTGTGCCCAGGCCTTAAGCCTAGCCCACACTTGTGCCCAGGCCTTAAGCCTAGCCTGCACTTGTGCCCAGGCCTTAAGGCTAGCCCGCACTTGTGCCCAGGCCTTAAGCCTAGCCTAGCTGGCACTTGTGCCCATGCCTTAAGCCTAGCCAGCACTTGTGCCCCCTGCCTTGATCCTAGCCAGCACTGCACTTGTGCCCAGGCCTTAAGCCTAGCCCGCACTTGTGCCCAGGCCTTAAGCCTAGCTCGCACTTGTGCCCAGGCCTTAAGCCTAGCCCGCACTTGTGCCCAGGCCTTAAGCCTAGCCGCACTTGTGCCCAGGCCTTAAGCCTAGCCCGCACTTGAGCCCAGGCTTTAAGCCTAGCCCGCACTTGTGCCCAGGCCTTAAGCCTAGCCCACACTTGTGCCCAGGCCTTTAGCCTAGCCCGCACTTGTGCCCCGGTCTTAAGCCTAGCCCGCACTTGAGCCCCGGCCTTAAGCCTAGCCCGCACTTGTGCCCCGGCCTTAAGCCTAGCCCGCACTTGTGCCCAGGCCTTAAGCCTAGCCCGCACTTGTGCCCAGGCCTTATGCTTAGCCTAGCTGGCACTTTTGCCCATGCCTTAAGCCTAGCCAGCACTTGTGCCCCATGCCTTGATCCTAGCAAGCACTGCACTTGTGCTCCGGCCTTAAGCCTAGCCCGCACTTGTGCCCCAGCCTTAAGCCTAGCCCGCACTTGTGCACCGGCCTTAAGCCTAGCCCGCACTTGTGCCCCGGCCTTAAGCCTAGCCCGCACTTGTGCCCCGGCCTTAAGCCTAGCCCGCACTTGTGCCCCGGCCTTAAGCCTAGCACGCACTTGTGCCCAGGCCTTAAGCCTAGCCCGCACTTGTACCCCGGCCTTAAGCCTAGCCCGCACTTGTGCCCAGGCCTTAAGCCTAGCCCGCACTTGTGCCCAGGCCTTAAGCCTAGTCCGCACTTGTGCCCCGGCCTTAAGCCTAGCCCGCACTTGTGCCCCGGCCTTAAGCCTAGCCCGCACTTGTGCCCCGGCCTTAAGCCTAGCCCGCACTTGTGCCCCGGCCTTAAGCCTAGCCCGCACTTGTGCCCAGGCCTTAAGCCTAGCCCGCACTTGTGCCCAGGCCTTAAGCCTAGCCCGCACTTTTGCCCAGGCCTTTAGCCTAGCCCGCACTTGTGCCCAGGCCTTAAGCCTAGCCCGCACTTGTGCCCAGGCTTAAGCCTAGCCTAGCTGGCACTTGTGCCCAGGCTTAAGCCTAGCCTAGCTGGCACTTGTGCCCATGCCTTAAGCCTAGCCAGCACTTGTGCCCCCTGCCTTGATCCTAGCCAGCACTGCACTTGTGCCCAGGCCTTATGCCTAGCCCGCACTTGTGCCCAGGCCTTAAGCCTAGCTCGCACTTGTGCCCAGGCCTTAAGCCTAGCCCGCACTTGTGCCCAGGCTTAAGCCTAGCCTAGCTGGCACTTGTGCCCAGGCTTAAGCCTAGCCTAGCTGGCACTTGTGCCCATGCCTTAAGCCTAGCCAGCACTTGTGCCCCCTGCCTTGATCCTAGCCAGCACTGCACTTGTGCCCAGGCCTTAAGCCTAGCCCGCACTTGTGCCCAGGCCTTAAGCCTTAAGCCTAGCTCGCACTTGTGCCCAGGCCTTAAGCCTAGCCCGCACTTGTGCCCAGGCCTTAAGCCTAGCCCACACTTGTGCCCAGGCTTAAGCCTAGCCTAGCTGGCACTTGTGCCCATGCCTTAAGCCTAGCCAGCACTTGTGCCCCCTGCCCTGATCCTAGCCAGCACTGCACTTGTGCCCAGGCCTTAAGCCTAGCCCGCACTTGTGCCCCGACCTTAAGCCTAGCCCGCACTTGTGCCCCGGCCTTAAGCCTAGCCCGCACTTGTGCCCCGGCCTTAAGCCTAGCCGCACTTGTGCCCAGGCCTTAAGCCTAGCCCACACTTGTGCCCAGGCCTTAAGCCTAGCCTGCACTTGTGCCCAGGCCTTAAGCCTAGCCCGCACTTGTGCCCAGGCCTTAAGCCTAGCCTAGCTGGCACTTGTGCCCATGCCTTAAGCCTAGCCCACACTTGTGCCCAGGCCTTAAGCCTAGCCTGCACTTGTGCCCAGGCCTTAAGGCTAGCCCGCACTTGTGCCCAGGCCTTAAGCCTAGCCTAGCTGGCACTTGTGCCCATGCCTTAAGCCTAGCCAGCACTTGTGCCCCCTGCCTTGATCCTAGCCAGCACTGCACTTGTGCCCAGGCCTTAAGCCTAGCCCGCACTTGTGCCCAGGCCTTAAGCCTAGCTCGCACTTGTGCCCAGGCCTTAAGCCTAGCCCGCACTTGTGCCCAGGCCTTAAGCCTAGCCGCACTTGTGCCCAGGCCTTAAGCCTAGCCCGCACTTTTGCCCAGGCCTTTAGCCTAGCCCGCACTTGTGCCCAGGCCTTAAGCCTAGCCCGCACTTGTGCCCAGGCTTAAGCCTAGCCTAGCTGGCACTTGTGACCAGGCTTAAGCCTAGCCTAGCTAGCACTTGTGCCCATGCCTTAAGCCTAGCCAGCACTTGTGCCCCCTGCCTTGATCCTAGCCAGCACTGCACTTGTGCCCAGGCCTTAAGCCTAGCCCGCACTTGTGCCCAGGCCTTAAGCCTAGCTCGCACTTGTGCCCAGGCCTTAAGCCTAGCCCGCACTTGTGCCCAGGCCTTAAGCCTAGCCCACACTTGTGCCCAGGCTTAAGCCTAGCCTAGCTGGCACTTGTGCCCATGCCTTAAGCCTAGCCAGCACTTGTGCCCCCTGCCCTGATCCTAGCCAGCACTGCACGTGTGCCCAGGCCTTAAGCCTAGCCCGCACTTGTGCCCCGACCTTAAGCCTAGCCCGCACTTGTGCCCCGGCCTTAAGCCTAGCCCGCACTTGTGCCCCGGCCTTAAGCCTAGCCCGCACTTGTGCCCCGGCCTTAAGCCTAGCACGCACTTGTGCCCAGGCCTTAAGCCTAGCCCGCACTTGTACCCCGGCCTTAAGCCTAGCCCGCACTTGTGCCCAGGCCTTAAGCCTAGCCCGCACTTGTGCCCCGGCCTTAAGCCTAGCCCGCACTTGTGCCCCGGCCTTAAGCCTAGCCCGCACTTGTGCCCCGGCCTTAAGCCTAGCCCGCACTTGTGCCCAGGCCTTAAGCCTAGCCCGCACTTGTGCCCAGGCCTTAAGCCTAGCCCGCACTTTTGCCCAGGCCTTTAGCCTAGCCCGCACTTGTGCCCAGGCCTTAAGCCTAGCCCGCACTTGTGCCCAGGCTTAAGCCTAGCCTAGCTGGCACTTGTGCCCAGGCTTAAGCCTAGCCTAGCTGGCACTTGTGCCCATGCCTTAAGCCTAGCCAGCACTTGTGCCCCCTGCCTTGATCCTAGCCAGCACTGCACTTGTGCCCAGGCCTTAAGCCTAGCCCGCACTTGTGCCCAGGCCTTAAGCCTTAAGCCTAGCTCGCACTTGTGCCCAGGCCTTAAGCCTAGCCCGCACTTGTGCCCAGGCCTTAAGCCTAGCCCACACTTGTGCCCAGGCTTAAGCCTAGCCTAGCTGGCACTTGTGCCCATGCCTTAAGCCTAGCCAGCACTTGTGCCCCCTGCCCTGATCCTAGCCAGCACTGCACTTGTGCCCAGGCCTTAAGCCTAGCCCGCACTTGTGCCCCGACCTTAAGCCTAGCCCGCACTTGTGCCCCGGCCTTAAGCCTAGCCCGCACTTGTGCCCCGGCCTTAAGCCTAGCCGCACTTGTGCCCAGGCCTTAAGCATAGCCCACACTTGTGCCCAGGCCTTAAGCCTAGCCTGCACTTGTGCCCAGGCCTTAAGCCTAGCCCGCACTTGTGCCCAGGCCTTAAGCCTAGCCTAGCTGGCACTTGTGCCCATGCCTTAAGCCTAGCCCACACTTGTGCCCAGGCCTTAAGCCTAGCCTGCACTTGTGCCCAGGCCTTAAGGCTAGCCCGCACTTGTGCCCAGGCCTTAAGCCTAGCCTAGCTGGCACTTGTGCCCATGCCTTAAGCCTAGCCAGCACTTGTGCCCCCTGCCTTGATCCTAGCCAGCACTGCACTTGTGCCCAGGCCTTAAGCCTAGCCCGCACTTGTGCCCAGGCCTTAAGCCTAGCTCGCACTTGTGCCCAGGCCTTAAGCCTAGCCCGCACTTGTGCCCAGGCCTTAAGCCTAGCCGCACTTGTGCCCAGGCCTTAAGCCTAGCCCGCACTTTTGCCCAGGCCTTTAGCCTAGCCCGCACTTGTGCCCAGGCCTTAAGCCTAGCCCGCACTTGTGCCCAGGCTTAAGCCTAGCCTAGCTGGCACTTGTGACCAGGCTTAAGCCTAGCCTAGCTAGCACTTGTGCCCATGCCTTAAGCCTAGCCAGCACTTGTGCCCCCTGCCTTGATCCTAGCCAGCACTGCACTTGTGCCCAGGCCTTAAGCCTAGCCCGCACTTGTGCCCAGGCCTTAAGCCTAGCTCGCACTTGTGCCCAGGCCTTAAGCCTAGCCCGCACTTGTGCCCAGGCCTTAAGCCTAGCCCACACTTGTGCCCAGGCTTAAGCCTAGCCTAGCTGGCACTTGTGCCCATGCCTTAAGCCTAGCCAGCACTTGTGCCCCCTGCCCTGATCCTAGCCAGCACTGCACGTGTGCCCAGGCCTTAAGCCTAGCCCGCACTTGTGCCCCGACCTTAAGCCTAGCCCGCACTTGTGCCCCGGCCTTAAGCCTAGCCCGCACTTGTGCCCCGGCCTTAAGCCTAGCCCGCACTTGTGCCCCGGCCTTAAGCCTAGCCCGCACTTGTGCCCCGGCCTTAAGCCTAGCACGCACTTGTGCCCAGGCCTTAAGCCTAGCCCGCACTTGTACCCCGGCCTTAAGCCTAGCCCGCACTTGTGCCCAGGCCTTAAGCCTAGCCCGCACTTGTGCCCCGGCCTTAAGCCTAGCCCGCACTTGTGCCCCGGCCTTAAGCCTAGCCCGCACTTGTGCCCCGGCCTTAAGCCTAGCCCGCACTTGTGCCCAGGCCTTAAGCCTAGCCCGCACTTGTGCCCAGGCCTTAAGCCTAGCCCGCACTTTTGCCCAGGCCTTTAGCCTAGCCCGCACTTGTGCCCAGGCCTTAAGCCTAGCCCGCACTTGTGCCCAGGCTTAAGCCTAGCCTAGCTGGCACTTGTGCCCAGGCTTAAGCCTAGCCTAGCTGGCACTTGTGCCCATGCCTTAAGCCTAGCCAGCACTTGTGCCCCCTGCCTTGATCCTAGCCAGCACTGCACTTGTGCCCAGGCCTTAAGCCTAGCCCGCACTTGTGCCCAGGCCTTAAGCCTTAAGCCTAGCTCGCACTTGTGCCCAGGCCTTAAGCCTAGCCCGCACTTGTGCCCAGGCCTTAAGCCTAGCCCACACTTGTGCCCAGGCTTAAGCCTAGCCTAGCTGGCACTTGTGCCCATGCCTTAAGCCTAGCCAGCACTTGTGCCCCCTGCCCTGATCCTAGCCAGCACTGCACTTGTGCCCAGGCCTTAAGCCTAGCCCGCACTTGTGCCCCGACCTTAAGCCTAGCCCGCACTTGTGCCCCGGCCTTAAGCCTAGCCCGCACTTGTGCCCCGGCCTTAAGCCTAGCCGCACTTGTGCCCAGGCCTTAAGCCTAGCCCACACTTGTGCCCAGGCCTTAAGCCTAGCCTGCACTTGTGCCCAGGCCTTAAGCCTAGCCCGCACTTGTGCCCAGGCCTTAAGCCTAGCCTAGCTGGCACTTGTGCCCAGGCTTAAGCCTAGCCTAGCTGGCACTTGTGCCCATGCCTTAAGCCTAGCCAGCACTTGTGCCCCCTGCCTTGATCCTAGCCAGCACTGCACTTGTGCCCAGGCCTTAAGCCTAGCCCGCACTTGTGCCCAGGCCTTAAGCCTTAAGCCTAGCTCGCACTTGTGCCCAGGCCTTAAGCCTAGCCCGCACTTGTGCCCAGGCCTTAAGCCTAGCCCACACTTGTGCCCAGGCTTAAGCCTAGCCTAGCTGGCACTTGTGCCCATGCCTTAAGCCTAGCCAGCACTTGTGCCCCCTGCCCTGATCCTAGCCAGCACTGCACTTGTGCCCAGGCCTTAAGCCTAGCCCGCACTTGTGCCCCGACCTTAAGCCTAGCCCGCACTTGTGCCCCGGCCTTAAGCCTAGCCCGCACTTGTGCCCCGGCCTTAAGCCTAGCCGCACTTGTGCCCAGGCCTTAAGCCTAGCCCACACTTGTGCCCAGGCCTTAAGCCTAGCCTGCACTTGTGCCCAGGCCTTAAGCCTAGCCCGCACTTGTGCCCAGGCCTTAAGCCTAGCCTAGCTGGCACTTGTGCCCATGCCTTAAGCCTAGCCCACACTTGTGCCCAGGCCTTAAGCCTAGCCTGCACTTGTGCCCAGGCCTTAAGGCTAGCCCGCACTTGTGCCCAGGCCTTAAGCCTAGCCTAGCTGGCACTTGTGCCCATGCCTTAAGCCTAGCAAGCACTTGTGCCCCCTGCCTTGATCCTAGCCAGCACTGCACTTGTGCCCAGGCCTTAAGCCTAGCCCGCACTTGTGCCCAGGCCTTAAGCCTAGCTCGCACTTGTGCCCAGGCCTTAAGCCTAGCCCGCACTTGTGCCCAGGCCTTAAGCCTAGCCGCACTTGTGCCCAGGCCTTAAGCCTAGCCCGCACTTGAGCCCAGGCTTTAAGCCTAGCCCGCACTTGTGCCCAGGCCTTAAGCCTAGCCCACACTTGTGCCCAGGCCTTTAGCCTAGCCCGCACTTGTGCCCCGGTCTTAAGCCTAGCCCGCACTTGAGCCCCGGCCTTAAGCCTAGCCCGCACTTGTGCCCCGGCCTTAAGCCTAGCCCGCACTTGTGCCCAGGCCTTAAGCCTAGCCCGCACTTGTGCCCAGGCCTTATGCTTAGCCTAGCTGGCACTTTTGCCCATGCCTTAAGCCTAGCCAGCACTTGTGCCCCATGCCTTGATCCTAGCAAGCACTGCACTTGTGCTCCGGCCTTAAGCCTAGCCCGCACTTGTGCCCCAGCCTTAAGCCTAGCCCGCACTTGTGCACCGGCCTTAAGCCTAGCCCGCACTTGTGCCCCGGCCTTAAGCCTAGCCCGCACTTGTGCCCCGGCCTTAAGCCTAGCCCGCACTTGTGCCCCGGCCTTAAGCCTAGCACGCACTTGTGCCCAGGCCTTAAGCCTAGCCCGCACTTGTACCCCGGCCTTAAGCCTAGCCCGCACTTGTGCCCAGGCCTTAAGCCTAGCCCGCACTTGTGCCCAGGCCTTAAGCCTAGTCCGCACTTGTGCCCCGGCCTTAAGCCTAGCCCGCACTTGTGCCCCGGCCTTAAGCCTAGCCCGCACTTGTGCCCCGGCCTTAAGCCTAGCCCGCACTTGTGCCCCGGCCTTAAGCCTAGCCCGCACCTGTGCCCAGGCCTTAAGCCTAGCCCGCACTTGTGCCCAGGCCTTAAGCCTAGCCCGCACTTTTGCCCAGGCCTTTAGCCTAGCCCGCACTTGTGCCCAGGCCTTAAGCCTAGCCCGCACTTGTGCCCAGGCTTAAGCCTAGCCTAGCTGGCACTTGTGCCCAGGCTTAAGCCTAGCCTAGCTGGCACTTGTGCCCATGCCTTAAGCCTAGCCAGCACTTGTGCCCCCTGCCTTGATCCTAGCCAGCACTGCACTTGTGCCCAGGCCTTAAGCCTAGCCTAGCTGGCACTTGTGCCCATGCCTTAAGCCTAGCCAGCACTTGTGCCCCCTGCCTTGATCCTAGCCAGCACTGCACTTGTGCCCAGGCCTTAAGCCTAGCCCGCACTTGTGCCCAGGCCTTAAGCCTAGCTCGCACTTGTGCCCAGGCCTTAAGCCTAGCCCGCACTTGTGCCCAGGCCTTAAGCCTAGCCGCACTTGTGCCCAGGCCTTAAGCCTAGCCCGCACTTGAGCCCAGGCTTTAAGCCTAGCCCGCACTTGTGCCCAGGCCTTAAGCCTAGCCCACACTTGTGCCCAGGCCTTTAGCCTAGCCCGCACTTGTGCCCCGGTCTTAAGCCTAGCCCGCACTTGAGCCCCGGCCTTAAGCCTAGCCCGCACTTGTGCCCCGGCCTTAAGCCTAGCCCGCACTTGTGCCCAGGCCTTAAGCCTAGCCCGCACTTGTGCCCAGGCCTTATGCTTAGCCTAGCTGGCACTTTTGCCCATGCCTTAAGCCTAGCCAGCACTTGTGCCCCATGCCTTGATCCTAGCAAGCACTGCACTTGTGCTCCGGCCTTAAGCCTAGCCCGCACTTGTGCCCCAGCCTTAAGCCTAGCCCGCACTTGTGCACCGGCCTTAAGCCTAGCCCGCACTTGTGCCCCGGCCTTAAGCCTAGCCCGCACTTGTGCCCCGGCCTTAAGCCTAGCCCGCACTTGTGCCCCGGCCTTAAGCCTAGCACGCACTTGTGCCCAGGCCTTAAGCCTAGCCCGCACTTGTACCCCGGCCTTAAGCCTAGCCCGCACTTGTGCCCAGGCCTTAAGCCTAGCCCGCACTTGTGCCCAGGCCTTAAGCCTAGTCCGCACTTGTGCCCCGGCCTTAAGCCTAGCCCGCACTTGTGCCCCGGCCTTAAGCCTAGCCCGCACTTGTGCCCCGGCCTTAAGCCTAGCCCGCACTTGTGCCCCGGCCTTAAGCCTAGCCCGCACTTGTGCCCAGGCCTTAAGCCTAGCCCGCACTTGTGCCCAGGCCTTAAGCCTAGCCCGCACTTTTGCCCAGGCCTTTAGCCTAGCCCGCACTTGTGCCCAGGCCTTAAGCCTAGCCCGCACTTGTGCCCAGGCTTAAGCCTAGCCTAGCTGGCACTTGTGCCCAGGCTTAAGCCTAGCCTAGCTGGCACTTGTGCCCATGCCTTAAGCCTAGCCAGCACTTGTGCCCCCTGCCTTGATCCTAGCCAGCACTGCACTTGTGCCCAGGCCTTAAGCCTAGCCCGCACTTGTGCCCAGGCCTTAAGCCTAGCTCGCACTTGTGCCCAGGCCTTAAGCCTAGCCCGCACTTGTGCCCAGGCCTTAAGCCTAGCCCACACTTGTGCCCAGGCTTAAGCCTAGCCTAGCTGGCACTTGTGCCCATGCCTTAAGCCTAGCCAGCACTTGTGCCCCTTGCCCTGATCCTAGCCAGCACTGCACTTGTGCCCAGGCCTTAAGCCTAGCCCGCACTTGTGCCCCGACCTTAAGCCTAGCCCGCACTTGTGCCCCGGCCTTAAGCCTAGCCCGCACTTGTGCCCCGGCCTTAAGCCTAGCCGCACTTGTGCCCAGGCCTTAAGCCTAGCCCACACTTGTGCCCAGGCCTTAAGCCTAGCCCGCACTTGTGCCCAGGCCTTAAGCCTAGCCCGCACTTGTGCCCAGGCCTTAAGCCTAGCCCGCACTTGTGCCCAGGCCTTAAGCCTAGTCCGCACTTGTGCCCCGGCCTTAAGCCTAGCCCGCACTTGTGCCCCGGCCTTAAGCCTAGCCCGCACTTGTGCCCCGGCCTTAAGCCTAGCCCGCACTTGTGCCCCGGCCTTAAGCCTAGCCCGCACTTGTGCCCAGGCCTTAAGCCTAGCCCGCACTTGTGCCCAGGCCTTAAGCCTAGCCCGCACTTTTGCCCAGGCCTTTAGCCTAGCCCGCACTTGTGCCCAGGCCTTAAGCCTAGCCTAGCTGGCACTTGTGCCCATGCCTTAAGCCTAGCCCACACTTGTGCCCAGGCCTTAAGCCTAGCCTGCACTTGTGCCCAGGCCTTAAGGCTAGCCCGCACTTGTGCCCAGGCCTTAAGCCTAGCCTAGCTGGCACTTGTGCCCATGCCTTAAGCCTAGCCAGCACTTGTGCCCCCTGCCTTGATCCTAGCCAGCACTGCACTTGTGCCCAGGCCTTAAGCCTAGCCCGCACTTGTGCCCAGGCCTTAAGCCTAGCTCGCACTTGTGCCCAGGCCTTAAGCCTAGCCCGCACTTGTGCCCCGGCCTTAAGCCTAGCCCGCACTTGTGCCCCGGCCTTAAGCCTAGCCCGCACCTGTGCCCAGGCCTTAAGCCTAGCCCGCACTTGTGCCCAGGCCTTAAGCCTAGCCCGCACTTTTGCCCAGGCCTTTAGCCTAGCCCGCACTTGTGCCCAGGCCTTAAGCCTAGCCCGCACTTGTGCCCAGGCTTAAGCCTAGCCTAGCTGGCACTTGTGCCCAGGCTTAAGCCTAGCCTAGCTGGCACTTGTGCCCATGCCTTAAGCCTAGCCAGCACTTGTGCCCCCTGCCTTGATCCTAGCCAGCACTGCACTTGTGCCCAGGCCTTAAGCCTAGCCTAGCTGGCACTTGTGCCCATGCCTTAAGCCTAGCCAGCACTTGTGCCCCCTGCCTTGATCCTAGCCAGCACTGCACTTGTGCCCAGGCCTTAAGCCTAGCCCGCACTTGTGCCCAGGCCTTAAGCCTAGCTCGCACTTGTGCCCAGGCCTTAAGCCTAGCCCGCACTTGTGCCCAGGCCTTAAGCCTAGCCGCACTTGTGCCCAGGCCTTAAGCCTAGCCCGCACTTGAGCCCAGGCTTTAAGCCTAGCCCGCACTTGTGCCCAGGCCTTAAGCCTAGCCCACACTTGTGCCCAGGCCTTTAGCCTAGCCCGCACTTGTGCCCCGGTCTTAAGCCTAGCCCGCACTTGAGCCCCGGCCTTAAGCCTAGCCCGCACTTGTGCCCCGGCCTTAAGCCTAGCCCGCACTTGTGCCCAGGCCTTAAGCCTAGCCCGCACTTGTGCCCAGGCCTTATGCTTAGCCTAGCTGGCACTTTTGCCCATGCCTTAAGCCTAGCCAGCACTTGTGCCCCATGCCTTGATCCTAGCAAGCACTGCACTTGTGCTCCGGCCTTAAGCCTAGCCCGCACTTGTGCCCCAGCCTTAAGCCTAGCCCGCACTTGTGCACCGGCCTTAAGCCTAGCCCGCACTTGTGCCCCGGCCTTAAGCCTAGCCCGCACTTGTGCCCCGGCCTTAAGCCTAGCCCGCACTTGTGCCCCGGCCTTAAGCCTAGCACGCACTTGTGCCCAGGCCTTAAGCCTAGCCCGCACTTGTACCCCGGCCTTAAGCCTAGCCCGCACTTGTGCCCAGGCCTTAAGCCTAGCCCGCACTTGTGCCCAGGCCTTAAGCCTAGTCCGCACTTGTGCCCCGGCCTTAAGCCTAGCCCGCACTTGTGCCCCGGCCTTAAGCCTAGCCCGCACTTGTGCCCAGGCCTTAAGCCTAGCTCGCACTTGTGCCCAGGCCTTAAGCCTAGCCCGCACTTGTGCCCAGGCCTTAAGCCTAGCCGCACTTGTGCCCAGGCCTTAAGCCTAGCCCGCACTTGAGCCCAGGCTTTAAGCCTAGCCCGCACTTGTGCCCAGGCCTTAAGCCTAGCCCACACTTGTGCCCAGGCCTTTAGCCTAGCCCGCACTTGTGCCCCGGTCTTAAGCCTAGCCCGCACTTGAGCCCCGGCCTTAAGCCTAGCCCGCACTTGTGCCCCGGCCTTAAGCCTAGCCCGCACTTGTGCCCAGGCCTTAAGCCTAGCCCGCACTTGTGCCCAGGCCTTATGCTTAGCCTAGCTGGCACTTTTGCCCATGCCTTAAGCCTAGCCAGCACTTGTGCCCCATGCCTTGATCCTAGCAAGCACTGCACTTGTGCTCCGGCCTTAAGCCTAGCCCGCACTTGTGCCCCAGCCTTAAGCCTAGCCCGCACTTGTGCACCGGCCTTAAGCCTAGCCCGCACTTGTGCCCCGGCCTTAAGCCTAGCCCGCACTTGTGCCCCGGCCTTAAGCCTAGCCCGCACTTGTGCCCCGGCCTTAAGCCTAGCACGCACTTGTGCCCAGGCCTTAAGCCTAGCCCGCACTTGTACCCCGGCCTTAAGCCTAGCCCGCACTTGTGCCCAGGCCTTAAGCCTAGTCCGCACTTGTGCCCCGGCCTTAAGCCTAGCCCGCACTTGTGCCCCGGCCTTAAGCCTAGCCCGCACTTGTGCCCAGGCCTTAAGCCTAGCCTAGCTGGCACTTGTGCCCAGGCCTTAAGCCTAGCCCACACTTGTGCCCAGGCCTTAAGCCTAGCCTGCACTTGTGCCCAGGCCTTAAGGCTAGCCCGCACTTGTGCCCAGGCCTTAAGCCTAGCCTAGCTGGCACTTGTGCCCATGCCTTAAGCCTAGCCAGCACTTGTGCCCCCTGCCTTGATCCTAGCCAGCACTGCACTTGTGCCCAGGCCTTAAGCCTAGCCCGCACTTGTGCCCAGGCCTTAAGCCTAGCTCGCACTTGTGCCCAGGCCTTAAGCCTAGCCCGCACTTGTGCCCAGGCCTTAAGCCTAGCCGCACTTGTGCCCAGGCCTTAAGCCTAGCCCGCACTTGAGCCCAGGCTTTAAGCCTAGCCCGCACTTGTGCCCAGGCCTTAAGCCTAGCCCACACTTGTGCCCAGGCCTTTAGCCTAGCCCGCACTTGTGCCCCGGTCTTAAGCCTAGCCCGCACTTGAGCCCCGGCCTTAAGCCTAGCCCGCACTTGTGCCCCGGCCTTAAGCCTAGCCCGCACTTGTGCCCAGGCCTTAAGCCTAGCCCGCACTTGTGCCCAGGCCTTATGCTTAGCCTAGCTGGCACTTTTGCCCATGCCTTAAGCCTAGCCAGCACTTGTGCCCCATGCCTTGATCCTAGCAAGCACTGCACTTGTGCTCCGGCCTTAAGCCTAGCCCGCACTTGTGCCCCAGCCTTAAGCCTAGCCCGCACTTGTGCACCGGCCTTAAGCCTAGCCCGCACTTGTGCCCCGGCCTTAAGCCTAGCCCGCACTTGTGCCCCGGCCTTAAGCCTAGCCCGCACTTGTGCCCCGGCCTTAAGCCTAGCACGCACTTGTGCCCAGGCCTTAAGCCTAGCCCGCACTTGTACCCCGGCCTTAAGCCTAGCCCGCACTTGTGCCCAGGCCTTAAGCCTAGCCCGCACTTGTGCCCAGGCCTTAAGCCTAGTCCGCACTTGTGCCCCGGCCTTAAGCCTAGCCCGCACTTGTGCCCCGGCCTTAAGCCTAGCCCGCACTTGTGCCCCGGCCTTAAGCCTAGCCCGCACTTGTGCCCCGGCCTTAAGCCTAGCCCGCACTTGTGCCCAGGCCTTAAGCCTAGCCCGCACTTGTGCCCAGGCCTTAAGCCTAGCCCGCACTTTTGCCCAGGCCTTTAGCCTAGCCCGCACTTGTGCCCAGGCCTTAAGCCTAGCCCGCACTTGTGCCCAGGCTTAAGCCTAGCCTAGCTGGCACTTGTGCCCAGGCTTAAGCCTAGCCTAGCTGGCACTTGTGCCCATGCCTTAAGCCTAGCCAGCACTTGTGCCCCCTGCCTTGATCCTAGCCAGCACTGCACTTGTGCCCAGGCCTTATGCCTAGCCCGCACTTGTGCCCAGGCCTTAAGCCTAGCTCGCACTTGTGCCCAGGCCTTAAGCCTAGCCCGCACTTGTGCCCAGGCTTAAGCCTAGCCTAGCTGGCACTTGTGCCCAGGCTTAAGCCTAGCCTAGCTGGCACTTGTGCCCATGCCTTAAGCCTAGCCAGCACTTGTGCCCCCTGCCTTGATCCTAGCCAGCACTGCACTTGTGCCCAGGCCTTAAGCCTAGCCCGCACTTGTGCCCAGGCCTTAAGCCTTAAGCCTAGCTCGCACTTGTGCCCAGGCCTTAAGCCTAGCCCGCACTTGTGCCCAGGCCTTAAGCCTAGCCCACACTTGTGCCCAGGCTTAAGCCTAGCCTAGCTGGCACTTGTGCCCATGCCTTAAGCCTAGCCAGCACTTGTGCCCCCTGCCCTGATCCTAGCCAGCACTGCACTTGTGCCCAGGCCTTAAGCCTAGCCCGCACTTGTGCCCCGACCTTAAGCCTAGCCCGCACTTGTGCCCCGGCCTTAAGCCTAGCCCGCACTTGTGCCCCGGCCTTAAGCCTAGCCGCACTTGTGCCCAGGCCTTAAGCCTAGCCCACACTTGTGCCCAGGCCTTAAGCCTAGCCTGCACTTGTGCCCAGGCCTTAAGCCTAGCCCGCACTTGTGCCCAGGCCTTAAGCCTAGCCTAGCTGGCACTTGTGCCCATGCCTTAAGCCTAGCCCACACTTGTGCCCAGGCCTTAAGCCTAGCCTGCACTTGTGCCCAGGCCTTAAGGCTAGCCCGCACTTGTGCCCAGGCCTTAAGCCTAGCCTAGCTGGCACTTGTGCCCATGCCTTAAGCCTAGCCAGCACTTGTGCCCCCTGCCTTGATCCTAGCCAGCACTGCACTTGTGCCCAGGCCTTAAGCCTAGCCCGCACTTGTGCCCAGGCCTTAAGCCTAGCTCGCACTTGTGCCCAGGCCTTAAGCCTAGCCCGCACTTGTGCCCAGGCCTTAAGCCTAGCCGCACTTGTGCCCAGGCCTTAAGCCTAGCCCGCACTTTTGCCCAGGCCTTTAGCCTAGCCCGCACTTGTGCCCAGGCCTTAAGCCTAGCCCGCACTTGTGCCCAGGCTTAAGCCTAGCCTAGCTGGCACTTGTGACCAGGCTTAAGCCTAGCCTAGCTAGCACTTGTGCCCATGCCTTAAGCCTAGCCAGCACTTGTGCCCCCTGCCTTGATCCTAGCCAGCACTGCACTTGTGCCCAGGCCTTAAGCCTAGCCCGCACTTGTGCCCAGGCCTTAAGCCTAGCTCGCACTTGTGCCCAGGCCTTAAGCCTAGCCCGCACTTGTGCCCAGGCCTTAAGCCTAGCCCACACTTGTGCCCAGGCTTAAGCCTAGCCTAGCTGGCACTTGTGCCCATGCCTTAAGCCTAGCCAGCACTTGTGCCCCCTGCCCTGATCCTAGCCAGCACTGCACGTGTGCCCAGGCCTTAAGCCTAGCCCGCACTTGTGCCCCGACCTTAAGCCTAGCCCGCACTTGTGCCCCGGCCTTAAGCCTAGCCCGCACTTGTGCCCCGGCCTTAAGCCTAGCCCGCACTTGTGCCCCGGCCTTAAGCCTAGCACGCACTTGTGCCCAGGCCTTAAGCCTAGCCCGCACTTGTACCCCGGCCTTAAGCCTAGCCCGCACTTGTGCCCAGGCCTTAAGCCTAGCCCGCACTTGTGCCCCGGCCTTAAGCCTAGCCCGCACTTGTGCCCCGGCCTTAAGCCTAGCCCGCACTTGTGCCCCGGCCTTAAGCCTAGCCCGCACTTGTGCCCAGGCCTTAAGCCTAGCCCGCACTTGTGCCCAGGCCTTAAGCCTAGCCCGCACTTTTGCCCAGGCCTTTAGCCTAGCCCGCACTTGTGCCCAGGCCTTAAGCCTAGCCCGCACTTGTGCCCAGGCTTAAGCCTAGCCTAGCTGGCACTTGTGCCCAGGCTTAAGCCTAGCCTAGCTGGCACTTGTGCCCATGCCTTAAGCCTAGCCAGCACTTGTGCCCCCTGCCTTGATCCTAGCCAGCACTGCACTTGTGCCCAGGCCTTAAGCCTAGCCCGCACTTGTGCCCAGGCCTTAAGCCTTAAGCCTAGCTCGCACTTGTGCCCAGGCCTTAAGCCTAGCCCGCACTTGTGCCCAGGCCTTAAGCCTAGCCCACACTTGTGCCCAGGCTTAAGCCTAGCCTAGCTGGCACTTGTGCCCATGCCTTAAGCCTAGCCAGCACTTGTGCCCCCTGCCCTGATCCTAGCCAGCACTGCACTTGTGCCCAGGCCTTAAGCCTAGCCCGCACTTGTGCCCCGACCTTAAGCCTAGCCCGCACTTGTGCCCCGGCCTTAAGCCTAGCCCGCACTTGTGCCCCGGCCTTAAGCCTAGCCGCACTTGTGCCCAGGCCTTAAGCATAGCCCACACTTGTGCCCAGGCCTTAAGCCTAGCCTGCACTTGTGCCCAGGCCTTAAGCCTAGCCCGCACTTGTGCCCAGGCCTTAAGCCTAGCCTAGCTGGCACTTGTGCCCATGCCTTAAGCCTAGCCCACACTTGTGCCCAGGCCTTAAGCCTAGCCTGCACTTGTGCCCAGGCCTTAAGGCTAGCCCGCACTTGTGCCCAGGCCTTAAGCCTAGCCTAGCTGGCACTTGTGCCCATGCCTTAAGCCTAGCCAGCACTTGTGCCCCCTGCCTTGATCCTAGCCAGCACTGCACTTGTGCCCAGGCCTTAAGCCTAGCCCGCACTTGTGCCCAGGCCTTAAGCCTAGCTCGCACTTGTGCCCAGGCCTTAAGCCTAGCCCGCACTTGTGCCCAGGCCTTAAGCCTAGCCGCACTTGTGCCCAGGCCTTAAGCCTAGCCCGCACTTTTGCCCAGGCCTTTAGCCTAGCCCGCACTTGTGCCCAGGCCTTAAGCCTAGCCCGCACTTGTGCCCAGGCTTAAGCCTAGCCTAGCTGGCACTTGTGACCAGGCTTAAGCCTAGCCTAGCTAGCACTTGTGCCCATGCCTTAAGCCTAGCCAGCACTTGTGCCCCCTGCCTTGATCCTAGCCAGCACTGCACTTGTGCCCAGGCCTTAAGCCTAGCCCGCACTTGTGCCCAGGCCTTAAGCCTAGCTCGCACTTGTGCCCAGGCCTTAAGCCTAGCCCGCACTTGTGCCCAGGCCTTAAGCCTAGCCCACACTTGTGCCCAGGCTTAAGCCTAGCCTAGCTGGCACTTGTGCCCATGCCTTAAGCCTAGCCAGCACTTGTGCCCCCTGCCCTGATCCTAGCCAGCACTGCACGTGTGCCCAGGCCTTAAGCCTAGCCCGCACTTGTGCCCCGACCTTAAGCCTAGCCCGCACTTGTGCCCCGGCCTTAAGCCTAGCCCGCACTTGTGCCCCGGCCTTAAGCCTAGCCCGCACTTGTGCCCCGGCCTTAAGCCTAGCCCGCACTTGTGCCCCGGCCTTAAGCCTAGCACGCACTTGTGCCCAGGCCTTAAGCCTAGCCCGCACTTGTACCCCGGCCTTAAGCCTAGCCCGCACTTGTGCCCAGGCCTTAAGCCTAGCCCGCACTTGTGCCCCGGCCTTAAGCCTAGCCCGCACTTGTGCCCCGGCCTTAAGCCTAGCCCGCACTTGTGCCCCGGCCTTAAGCCTAGCCCGCACTTGTGCCCAGGCCTTAAGCCTAGCCCGCACTTGTGCCCAGGCCTTAAGCCTAGCCCGCACTTTTGCCCAGGCCTTTAGCCTAGCCCGCACTTGTGCCCAGGCCTTAAGCCTAGCCCGCACTTGTGCCCAGGCTTAAGCCTAGCCTAGCTGGCACTTGTGCCCAGGCTTAAGCCTAGCCTAGCTGGCACTTGTGCCCATGCCTTAAGCCTAGCCAGCACTTGTGCCCCCTGCCTTGATCCTAGCCAGCACTGCACTTGTGCCCAGGCCTTAAGCCTAGCCCGCACTTGTGCCCAGGCCTTAAGCCTTAAGCCTAGCTCGCACTTGTGCCCAGGCCTTAAGCCTAGCCCGCACTTGTGCCCAGGCCTTAAGCCTAGCCCACACTTGTGCCCAGGCTTAAGCCTAGCCTAGCTGGCACTTGTGCCCATGCCTTAAGCCTAGCCAGCACTTGTGCCCCCTGCCCTGATCCTAGCCAGCACTGCACTTGTGCCCAGGCCTTAAGCCTAGCCCGCACTTGTGCCCCGACCTTAAGCCTAGCCCGCACTTGTGCCCCGGCCTTAAGCCTAGCCCGCACTTGTGCCCCGGCCTTAAGCCTAGCCGCACTTGTGCCCAGGCCTTAAGCCTAGCCCACACTTGTGCCCAGGCCTTAAGCCTAGCCTGCACTTGTGCCCAGGCCTTAAGCCTAGCCCGCACTTGTGCCCAGGCCTTAAGCCTAGCCTAGCTGGCACTTGTGCCCAGGCTTAAGCCTAGCCTAGCTGGCACTTGTGCCCATGCCTTAAGCCTAGCCAGCACTTGTGCCCCCTGCCTTGATCCTAGCCAGCACTGCACTTGTGCCCAGGCCTTAAGCCTAGCCCGCACTTGTGCCCAGGCCTTAAGCCTTAAGCCTAGCTCGCACTTGTGCCCAGGCCTTAAGCCTAGCCCGCACTTGTGCCCAGGCCTTAAGCCTAGCCCACACTTGTGCCCAGGCTTAAGCCTAGCCTAGCTGGCACTTGTGCCCATGCCTTAAGCCTAGCCAGCACTTGTGCCCCCTGCCCTGATCCTAGCCAGCACTGCACTTGTGCCCAGGCCTTAAGCCTAGCCCGCACTTGTGCCCCGACCTTAAGCCTAGCCCGCACTTGTGCCCCGGCCTTAAGCCTAGCCCGCACTTGTGCCCCGGCCTTAAGCCTAGCCGCACTTGTGCCCAGGCCTTAAGCCTAGCCCACACTTGTGCCCAGGCCTTAAGCCTAGCCTGCACTTGTGCCCAGGCCTTAAGCCTAGCCCGCACTTGTGCCCAGGCCTTAAGCCTAGCCTAGCTGGCACTTGTGCCCATGCCTTAAGCCTAGCCCACACTTGTGCCCAGGCCTTAAGCCTAGCCTGCACTTGTGCCCAGGCCTTAAGGCTAGCCCGCACTTGTGCCCAGGCCTTAAGCCTAGCCTAGCTGGCACTTGTGCCCATGCCTTAAGCCTAGCAAGCACTTGTGCCCCCTGCCTTGATCCTAGCCAGCACTGCACTTGTGCCCAGGCCTTAAGCCTAGCCCGCACTTGTGCCCAGGCCTTAAGCCTAGCTCGCACTTGTGCCCAGGCCTTAAGCCTAGCCCGCACTTGTGCCCAGGCCTTAAGCCTAGCCGCACTTGTGCCCAGGCCTTAAGCCTAGCCCGCACTTGAGCCCAGGCTTTAAGCCTAGCCCGCACTTGTGCCCAGGCCTTAAGCCTAGCCCACACTTGTGCCCAGGCCTTTAGCCTAGCCCGCACTTGTGCCCCGGTCTTAAGCCTAGCCCGCACTTGAGCCCCGGCCTTAAGCCTAGCCCGCACTTGTGCCCCGGCCTTAAGCCTAGCCCGCACTTGTGCCCAGGCCTTAAGCCTAGCCCGCACTTGTGCCCAGGCCTTATGCTTAGCCTAGCTGGCACTTTTGCCCATGCCTTAAGCCTAGCCAGCACTTGTGCCCCATGCCTTGATCCTAGCAAGCACTGCACTTGTGCTCCGGCCTTAAGCCTAGCCCGCACTTGTGCCCCAGCCTTAAGCCTAGCCCGCACTTGTGCACCGGCCTTAAGCCTAGCCCGCACTTGTGCCCCGGCCTTAAGCCTAGCCCGCACTTGTGCCCCGGCCTTAAGCCTAGCCCGCACTTGTGCCCCGGCCTTAAGCCTAGCACGCACTTGTGCCCAGGCCTTAAGCCTAGCCCGCACTTGTACCCCGGCCTTAAGCCTAGCCCGCACTTGTGCCCAGGCCTTAAGCCTAGCCCGCACTTGTGCCCAGGCCTTAAGCCTAGTCCGCACTTGTGCCCCGGCCTTAAGCCTAGCCCGCACTTGTGCCCCGGCCTTAAGCCTAGCCCGCACTTGTGCCCCGGCCTTAAGCCTAGCCCGCACTTGTGCCCCGGCCTTAAGCCTAGCCCGCACCTGTGCCCAGGCCTTAAGCCTAGCCCGCACTTGTGCCCAGGCCTTAAGCCTAGCCCGCACTTTTGCCCAGGCCTTTAGCCTAGCCCGCACTTGTGCCCAGGCCTTAAGCCTAGCCCGCACTTGTGCCCAGGCTTAAGCCTAGCCTAGCTGGCACTTGTGCCCAGGCTTAAGCCTAGCCTAGCTGGCACTTGTGCCCATGCCTTAAGCCTAGCCAGCACTTGTGCCCCCTGCCTTGATCCTAGCCAGCACTGCACTTGTGCCCAGGCCTTAAGCCTAGCCTAGCTGGCACTTGTGCCCATGCCTTAAGCCTAGCCAGCACTTGTGCCCCCTGCCTTGATCCTAGCCAGCACTGCACTTGTGCCCAGGCCTTAAGCCTAGCCCGCACTTGTGCCCAGGCCTTAAGCCTAGCTCGCACTTGTGCCCAGGCCTTAAGCCTAGCCCGCACTTGTGCCCAGGCCTTAAGCCTAGCCGCACTTGTGCCCAGGCCTTAAGCCTAGCCCGCACTTGAGCCCAGGCTTTAAGCCTAGCCCGCACTTGTGCCCAGGCCTTAAGCCTAGCCCACACTTGTGCCCAGGCCTTTAGCCTAGCCCGCACTTGTGCCCCGGTCTTAAGCCTAGCCCGCACTTGAGCCCCGGCCTTAAGCCTAGCCCGCACTTGTGCCCCGGCCTTAAGCCTAGCCCGCACTTGTGCCCAGGCCTTAAGCCTAGCCCGCACTTGTGCCCAGGCCTTATGCTTAGCCTAGCTGGCACTTTTGCCCATGCCTTAAGCCTAGCCAGCACTTGTGCCCCATGCCTTGATCCTAGCAAGCACTGCACTTGTGCTCCGGCCTTAAGCCTAGCCCGCACTTGTGCCCCAGCCTTAAGCCTAGCCCGCACTTGTGCACCGGCCTTAAGCCTAGCCCGCACTTGTGCCCCGGCCTTAAGCCTAGCCCGCACTTGTGCCCCGGCCTTAAGCCTAGCCCGCACTTGTGCCCCGGCCTTAAGCCTAGCACGCACTTGTGCCCAGGCCTTAAGCCTAGCCCGCACTTGTACCCCGGCCTTAAGCCTAGCCCGCACTTGTGCCCAGGCCTTAAGCCTAGCCCGCACTTGTGCCCAGGCCTTAAGCCTAGTCCGCACTTGTGCCCCGGCCTTAAGCCTAGCCCGCACTTGTGCCCCGGCCTTAAGCCTAGCCCGCACTTGTGCCCCGGCCTTAAGCCTAGCCCGCACTTGTGCCCCGGCCTTAAGCCTAGCCCGCACTTGTGCCCAGGCCTTAAGCCTAGCCCGCACTTGTGCCCAGGCCTTAAGCCTAGCCCGCACTTTTGCCCAGGCCTTTAGCCTAGCCCGCACTTGTGCCCAGGCCTTAAGCCTAGCCCGCACTTGTGCCCAGGCTTAAGCCTAGCCTAGCTGGCACTTGTGCCCAGGCTTAAGCCTAGCCTAGCTGGCACTTGTGCCCATGCCTTAAGCCTAGCCAGCACTTGTGCCCCCTGCCTTGATCCTAGCCAGCACTGCACTTGTGCCCAGGCCTTAAGCCTAGCCCGCACTTGTGCCCAGGCCTTAAGCCTAGCTCGCACTTGTGCCCAGGCCTTAAGCCTAGCCCGCACTTGTGCCCAGGCCTTAAGCCTAGCCCACACTTGTGCCCAGGCTTAAGCCTAGCCTAGCTGGCACTTGTGCCCATGCCTTAAGCCTAGCCAGCACTTGTGCCCCTTGCCCTGATCCTAGCCAGCACTGCACTTGTGCCCAGGCCTTAAGCCTAGCCCGCACTTGTGCCCCGACCTTAAGCCTAGCCCGCACTTGTGCCCCGGCCTTAAGCCTAGCCCGCACTTGTGCCCCGGCCTTAAGCCTAGCCGCACTTGTGCCCAGGCCTTAAGCCTAGCCCACACTTGTGCCCAGGCCTTAAGCCTAGCCCGCACTTGTGCCCAGGCCTTAAGCCTAGCCCGCACTTGTGCCCAGGCCTTAAGCCTAGCCCGCACTTGTGCCCAGGCCTTAAGCCTAGTCCGCACTTGTGCCCCGGCCTTAAGCCTAGCCCGCACTTGTGCCCCGGCCTTAAGCCTAGCCCGCACTTGTGCCCCGGCCTTAAGCCTAGCCCGCACTTGTGCCCCGGCCTTAAGCCTAGCCCGCACTTGTGCCCAGGCCTTAAGCCTAGCCCGCACTTGTGCCCAGGCCTTAAGCCTAGCCCGCACTTTTGCCCAGGCCTTTAGCCTAGCCCGCACTTGTGCCCAGGCCTTAAGCCTAGCCTAGCTGGCACTTGTGCCCATGCCTTAAGCCTAGCCCACACTTGTGCCCAGGCCTTAAGCCTAGCCTGCACTTGTGCCCAGGCCTTAAGGCTAGCCCGCACTTGTGCCCAGGCCTTAAGCCTAGCCTAGCTGGCACTTGTGCCCATGCCTTAAGCCTAGCCAGCACTTGTGCCCCCTGCCTTGATCCTAGCCAGCACTGCACTTGTGCCCAGGCCTTAAGCCTAGCCCGCACTTGTGCCCAGGCCTTAAGCCTAGCTCGCACTTGTGCCCAGGCCTTAAGCCTAGCCCGCACTTGTGCCCCGGCCTTAAGCCTAGCCCGCACTTGTGCCCCGGCCTTAAGCCTAGCCCGCACCTGTGCCCAGGCCTTAAGCCTAGCCCGCACTTGTGCCCAGGCCTTAAGCCTAGCCCGCACTTTTGCCCAGGCCTTTAGCCTAGCCCGCACTTGTGCCCAGGCCTTAAGCCTAGCCCGCACTTGTGCCCAGGCTTAAGCCTAGCCTAGCTGGCACTTGTGCCCAGGCTTAAGCCTAGCCTAGCTGGCACTTGTGCCCATGCCTTAAGCCTAGCCAGCACTTGTGCCCCCTGCCTTGATCCTAGCCAGCACTGCACTTGTGCCCAGGCCTTAAGCCTAGCCTAGCTGGCACTTGTGCCCATGCCTTAAGCCTAGCCAGCACTTGTGCCCCCTGCCTTGATCCTAGCCAGCACTGCACTTGTGCCCAGGCCTTAAGCCTAGCCCGCACTTGTGCCCAGGCCTTAAGCCTAGCTCGCACTTGTGCCCAGGCCTTAAGCCTAGCCCGCACTTGTGCCCAGGCCTTAAGCCTAGCCGCACTTGTGCCCAGGCCTTAAGCCTAGCCCGCACTTGAGCCCAGGCTTTAAGCCTAGCCCGCACTTGTGCCCAGGCCTTAAGCCTAGCCCACACTTGTGCCCAGGCCTTTAGCCTAGCCCGCACTTGTGCCCCGGTCTTAAGCCTAGCCCGCACTTGAGCCCCGGCCTTAAGCCTAGCCCGCACTTGTGCCCCGGCCTTAAGCCTAGCCCGCACTTGTGCCCAGGCCTTAAGCCTAGCCCGCACTTGTGCCCAGGCCTTATGCTTAGCCTAGCTGGCACTTTTGCCCATGCCTTAAGCCTAGCCAGCACTTGTGCCCCATGCCTTGATCCTAGCAAGCACTGCACTTGTGCTCCGGCCTTAAGCCTAGCCCGCACTTGTGCCCCAGCCTTAAGCCTAGCCCGCACTTGTGCACCGGCCTTAAGCCTAGCCCGCACTTGTGCCCCGGCCTTAAGCCTAGCCCGCACTTGTGCCCCGGCCTTAAGCCTAGCCCGCACTTGTGCCCCGGCCTTAAGCCTAGCACGCACTTGTGCCCAGGCCTTAAGCCTAGCCCGCACTTGTACCCCGGCCTTAAGCCTAGCCCGCACTTGTGCCCAGGCCTTAAGCCTAGCCCGCACTTGTGCCCAGGCCTTAAGCCTAGTCCGCACTTGTGCCCCGGCCTTAAGCCTAGCCCGCACTTGTGCCCCGGCCTTAAGCCTAGCCCGCACTTGTGCCCCGGCCTTAAGCCTAGCCCGCACTTGTGCCCCGGCCTTAAGCCTAGCCCGCACTTGTGCCCAGGCCTTAAGCCTAGCCCGCACTTGTGCCCAGGCCTTAAGCCTAGCCCGCACTTTTGCCCAGGCCTTTAGCCTAGCCCGCACTTGTGCCCAGGCCTTAAGCCTAGCCCGCACTTGTGCCCAGGCTTAAGCCTAGCCTAGCTGGCACTTGTGCCCAGGCTTAAGCCTAGCCTAGCTGGCACTTGTGCCCATGCCTTAAGCCTAGCCAGCACTTGTGCCCCCTGCCTTGATCCTAGCCAGCACTGCACTTGTGCCCAGGCCTTAAGCCTAGCCCGCACTTGTGCCCAGGCCTTAAGCCTAGCTCGCACTTGTGCCCAGGCCTTAAGCCTAGCCCGCACTTGTGCCCAGGCCTTAAGCCTAGCCCACACTTGTGCCCAGGCTTAAGCCTAGCCTAGCTGGCACTTGTGCCCATGCCTTAAGCCTAGCCAGCACTTGTGCCCCCTGCCCTGATCCTAGCCAGCACTGCACTTGTGCCCAGGCCTTAAGCCTAGCCCGCACTTGTGCCCCGACCTTAAGCCTAGCCCGCACTTGTGCCCCGGCCTTAAGCCTAGCCCGCACTTGTGCCCCGGCCTTAAGCCTAGCCGCACTTGTGCCCAGGCCTTAAGCCTAGCCCACACTTGTGCCCAGGCCTTAAGCCTAGCCCGCACTTGTGCCCAGGCCTTAAGCCTAGCCCGCACTTGTGCCCAGGCCTTAAGCCTAGCCCGCACTTGTGCCCAGGCCTTAAGCCTAGTCCGCACTTGTGCCCCGGCCTTAAGCCTAGCCCGCACTTGTGCCCCGGCCTTAAGCCTAGCCCGCACTTGTGCCCCGGCCTTAAGCCTAGCCCGCACTTGTGCCCCGGCCTTAAGCCTAGCCCGCACTTGTGCCCAGGCCTTAAGCCTAGCCCGCACTTGTGCCCAGGCCTTAAGCCTAGCCCGCACTTTTGCCCAGGCCTTTAGCCTAGCCCGCACTTGTGCCCAGGCCTTAAGCCTAGCCTAGCTGGCACTTGTGCCCATGCCTTAAGCCTAGCCCACACTTGTGCCCAGGCCTTAAGCCTAGCCTGCACTTGTGCCCAGGCCTTAAGGCTAGCCCGCACTTGTGCCCAGGCCTTAAGCCTAGCCTAGCTGGCACTTGTGCCCATGCCTTAAGCCTAGCCAGCACTTGTGCCCCCTGCCTTGATCCTAGCCAGCACTGCACTTGTGCCCAGGCCTTAAGCCTAGCCCGCACTTGTGCCCAGGCCTTAAGCCTAGCTCGCACTTGTGCCCAGGCCTTAAGCCTAGCCCGCACTTGTGCCCAGGCCTTAAGCCTAGCCGCACTTGTGCCCAGGCCTTAAGCCTAGCCCGCACTTTTGCCCAGGCCTTTAGCCTAGCCCGCACTTGTGCCCAGGCCTTAAGCCTAGCCCGCACTTGTGCCCAGGCTTAAGCCTAGCCTAGCTGGCACTTGTGACCAGGCTTAAGCCTAGCCTAGCTAGCACTTGTGCCCATGCCTTAAGCCTAGCCAGCACTTGTGCCCCCTGCCTTGATCCTAGCCAGCACTGCACTTGTGCCCAGGCCTTAAGCCTAGCCCGCACTTGTGCCCAGGCCTTAAGCCTAGCTCGCACTTGTGCCCAGGCCTTAAGCCTAGCCCGCACTTGTGCCCAGGCCTTAAGCCTAGCCCACACTTGTGCCCAGGCTTAAGCCTAGCCTAGCTGGCACTTGTGCCCATGCCTTAAGCCTAGCCAGCACTTGTGCCCCCTGCCCTGATCCTAGCCAGCACTGCACGTGTGCCCAGGCCTTAAGCCTAGCCCGCACTTGTGCCCCGACCTTAAGCCTAGCCCGCACTTGTGCCCCGGCCTTAAGCCTAGCCCGCACTTGTGCCCCGGCCTTAAGCCTAGCCCGCACTTGTGCCCCGGCCTTAAGCCTAGCACGCACTTGTGCCCAGGCCTTAAGCCTAGCCCGCACTTGTACCCCGGCCTTAAGCCTAGCCCGCACTTGTGCCCAGGCCTTAAGCCTAGCCCGCACTTGTGCCCCGGCCTTAAGCCTAGCCCGCACTTGTGCCCCGGCCTTAAGCCTAGCCCGCACTTGTGCCCCGGCCTTAAGCCTAGCCCGCACTTGTGCCCAGGCCTTAAGCCTAGCCCGCACTTGTGCCCAGGCCTTAAGCCTAGCCCGCACTTTTGCCCAGGCCTTTAGCCTAGCCCGCACTTGTGCCCAGGCCTTAAGCCTAGCCCGCACTTGTGCCCAGGCTTAAGCCTAGCCTAGCTGGCACTTGTGCCCAGGCTTAAGCCTAGCCTAGCTGGCACTTGTGCCCATGCCTTAAGCCTAGCCAGCACTTGTGCCCCCTGCCTTGATCCTAGCCAGCACTGCACTTGTGCCCAGGCCTTAAGCCTAGCCCGCACTTGTGCCCAGGCCTTAAGCCTTAAGCCTAGCTCGCACTTGTGCCCAGGCCTTAAGCCTAGCCCGCACTTGTGCCCAGGCCTTAAGCCTAGCCCACACTTGTGCCCAGGCTTAAGCCTAGCCTAGCTGGCACTTGTGCCCATGCCTTAAGCCTAGCCAGCACTTGTGCCCCCTGCCCTGATCCTAGCCAGCACTGCACTTGTGCCCAGGCCTTAAGCCTAGCCCGCACTTGTGCCCCGACCTTAAGCCTAGCCCGCACTTGTGCCCCGGCCTTAAGCCTAGCCCGCACTTGTGCCCCGGCCTTAAGCCTAGCCGCACTTGTGCCCAGGCCTTAAGCCTAGCCCACACTTGTGCCCAGGCCTTAAGCCTAGCCTGCACTTGTGCCCAGGCCTTAAGCCTAGCCCGCACTTGTGCCCAGGCCTTAAGCCTAGCCTAGCTGGCACTTGTGCCCATGCCTTAAGCCTAGCCCACACTTGTGCCCAGGCCTTAAGCCTAGCCTGCACTTGTGCCCAGGCCTTAAGGCTAGCCCGCACTTGTGCCCAGGCCTTAAGCCTAGCCTAGCTGGCACTTGTGCCCATGCCTTAAGCCTAGCCAGCACTTGTGCCCCCTGCCTTGATCCTAGCCAGCACTGCACTTGTGCCCAGGCCTTAAGCCTAGCCCGCACTTGTGCCCAGGCCTTAAGCCTAGCTCGCACTTGTGCCCAGGCCTTAAGCCTAGCCCGCACTTGTGCCCAGGCCTTAAGCCTAGCCGCACTTGTGCCCAGGCCTTAAGCCTAGCCCGCACTTTTGCCCAGGCCTTTAGCCTAGCCCGCACTTGTGCCCAGGCCTTAAGCCTAGCCCGCACTTGTGCCCAGGCTTAAGCCTAGCCTAGCTGGCACTTGTGACCAGGCTTAAGCCTAGCCTAGCTAGCACTTGTGCCCATGCCTTAAGCCTAGCCAGCACTTGTGCCCCCTGCCTTGATCCTAGCCAGCACTGCACTTGTGCCCAGGCCTTAAGCCTAGCCCGCACTTGTGCCCAGGCCTTAAGCCTAGCTCGCACTTGTGCCCAGGCCTTAAGCCTAGCCCGCACTTGTGCCCAGGCCTTAAGCCTAGCCCACACTTGTGCCCAGGCTTAAGCCTAGCCTAGCTGGCACTTGTGCCCATGCCTTAAGCCTAGCCAGCACTTGTGCCCCCTGCCCTGATCCTAGCCAGCACTGCACGTGTGCCCAGGCCTTAAGCCTAGCCCGCACTTGTGCCCCGACCTTAAGCCTAGCCCGCACTTGTGCCCCGGCCTTAAGCCTAGCCCGCACTTGTGCCCCGGCCTTAAGCCTAGCCCGCACTTGTGCCCCGGCCTTAAGCCTAGCACGCACTTGTGCCCAGGCCTTAAGCCTAGCCCGCACTTGTACCCCGGCCTTAAGCCTAGCCCGCACTTGTGCCCAGGCCTTAAGCCTAGCCCGCACTTGTGCCCCGGCCTTAAGCCTAGCCCGCACTTGTGCCCCGGCCTTAAGCCTAGCCCGCACTTGTGCCCCGGCCTTAAGCCTAGCCCGCACTTGTGCCCAGGCCTTAAGCCTAGCCCGCACTTGTGCCCAGGCCTTAAGCCTAGCCCGCACTTTTGCCCAGGCCTTTAGCCTAGCCCGCACTTGTGCCCAGGCCTTAAGCCTAGCCCGCACTTGTGCCCAGGCTTAAGCCTAGCCTAGCTGGCACTTGTGCCCAGGCTTAAGCCTAGCCTAGCTGGCACTTGTGCCCATGCCTTAAGCCTAGCCAGCACTTGTGCCCCCTGCCTTGATCCTAGCCAGCACTGCACTTGTGCCCAGGCCTTAAGCCTAGCCCGCACTTGTGCCCAGGCCTTAAGCCTTAAGCCTAGCTCGCACTTGTGCCCAGGCCTTAAGCCTAGCCCGCACTTGTGCCCAGGCCTTAAGCCTAGCCCACACTTGTGCCCAGGCTTAAGCCTAGCCTAGCTGGCACTTGTGCCCATGCCTTAAGCCTAGCCAGCACTTGTGCCCCCTGCCCTGATCCTAGCCAGCACTGCACTTGTGCCCAGGCCTTAAGCCTAGCCCGCACTTGTGCCCCGACCTTAAGCCTAGCCCGCACTTGTGCCCCGGCCTTAAGCCTAGCCCGCACTTGTGCCCCGGCCTTAAGCCTAGCCGCACTTGTGCCCAGGCCTTAAGCCTAGCCCACACTTGTGCCCAGGCCTTAAGCCTAGCCTGCACTTGTGCCCAGGCCTTAAGCCTAGCCCGCACTTGTGCCCAGGCCTTAAGCCTAGCCTAGCTGGCACTTGTGCCCAGGCCTTAAGCCTAGCCCACACTTGTGCCCAGGCCTTAAGCCTAGCCTGCACTTGTGCCCAGGCCTTAAGGCTAGCCCGCACTTGTGCCCAGGCCTTAAGCCTAGCCTAGCTGGCACTTGTGCCCATGCCTTAAGCCTAGCCAGCACTTGTGCCCCCTGCCTTGATCCTAGCCAGCACTGCACTTGTGCCCAGGCCTTAAGCCTAGCCCGCACTTGTGCCCAGGCCTTAAGCCTAGCTCGCACTTGTGCCCAGGCCTTAAGCCTAGCCCGCACTTGTGCCCAGGCCTTAAGCCTAGCCGCACTTGTGCCCAGGCCTTAAGCCTAGCCCGCACTTGAGCCCAGGCTTTAAGCCTAGCCCGCACTTGTGCCCAGGCCTTAAGCCTAGCCCACACTTGTGCCCAGGCCTTTAGCCTAGCCCGCACTTGTGCCCCGGTCTTAAGCCTAGCCCGCACTTGAGCCCCGGCCTTAAGCCTAGCCCGCACTTGTGCCCCGGCCTTAAGCCTAGCCCGCACTTGTGCCCAGGCCTTAAGCCTAGCCCGCACTTGTGCCCAGGCCTTATGCTTAGCCTAGCTGGCACTTTTGCCCATGCCTTAAGCCTAGCCAGCACTTGTGCCCCATGCCTTGATCCTAGCAAGCACTGCACTTGTGCTCCGGCCTTAAGCCTAGCCCGCACTTGTGCCCCAGCCTTAAGCCTAGCCCGCACTTGTGCACCGGCCTTAAGCCTAGCCCGCACTTGTGCCCCGGCCTTAAGCCTAGCCCGCACTTGTGCCCCGGCCTTAAGCCTAGCCCGCACTTGTGCCCCGGCCTTAAGCCTAGCACGCACTTGTGCCCAGGCCTTAAGCCTAGCCCGCACTTGTACCCCGGCCTTAAGCCTAGCCCGCACTTGTGCCCAGGCCTTAAGCCTAGCCCGCACTTGTGCCCAGGCCTTAAGCCTAGTCCGCACTTGTGCCCCGGCCTTAAGCCTAGCCCGCACTTGTGCCCCGGCCTTAAGCCTAGCCCGCACTTGTGCCCCGGCCTTAAGCCTAGCCCGCACTTGTGCCCCGGCCTTAAGCCTAGCCCGCACTTGTGCCCAGGCCTTAAGCCTAGCCCGCACTTGTGCCCAGGCCTTAAGCCTAGCCCGCACTTTTGCCCAGGCCTTTAGCCTAGCCCGCACTTGTGCCCAGGCCTTAAGCCTAGCCCGCACTTGTGCCCAGGCTTAAGCCTAGCCTAGCTGGCACTTGTGCCCAGGCTTAAGCCTAGCCTAGCTGGCACTTGTGCCCATGCCTTAAGCCTAGCCAGCACTTGTGCCCCCTGCCTTGATCCTAGCCAGCACTGCACTTGTGCCCAGGCCTTATGCCTAGCCCGCACTTGTGCCCAGGCCTTAAGCCTAGCTCGCACTTGTGCCCAGGCCTTAAGCCTAGCCCGCACTTGTGCCCAGGCTTAAGCCTAGCCTAGCTGGCACTTGTGCCCAGGCTTAAGCCTAGCCTAGCTGGCACTTGTGCCCATGCCTTAAGCCTAGCCAGCACTTGTGCCCCCTGCCTTGATCCTAGCCAGCACTGCACTTGTGCCCAGGCCTTAAGCCTAGCCCGCACTTGTGCCCAGGCCTTAAGCCTTAAGCCTAGCTCGCACTTGTGCCCAGGCCTTAAGCCTAGCCCGCACTTGTGCCCAGGCCTTAAGCCTAGCCCACACTTGTGCCCAGGCTTAAGCCTAGCCTAGCTGGCACTTGTGCCCATGCCTTAAGCCTAGCCAGCACTTGTGCCCCCTGCCCTGATCCTAGCCAGCACTGCACTTGTGCCCAGGCCTTAAGCCTAGCCCGCACTTGTGCCCCGACCTTAAGCCTAGCCCGCACTTGTGCCCCGGCCTTAAGCCTAGCCCGCACTTGTGCCCCGGCCTTAAGCCTAGCCGCACTTGTGCCCAGGCCTTAAGCCTAGCCCACACTTGTGCCCAGGCCTTAAGCCTAGCCTGCACTTGTGCCCAGGCCTTAAGCCTAGCCCGCACTTGTGCCCAGGCCTTAAGCCTAGCCTAGCTGGCACTTGTGCCCATGCCTTAAGCCTAGCCCACACTTGTGCCCAGGCCTTAAGCCTAGCCTGCACTTGTGCCCAGGCCTTAAGGCTAGCCCGCACTTGTGCCCAGGCCTTAAGCCTAGCCTAGCTGGCACTTGTGCCCATGCCTTAAGCCTAGCCAGCACTTGTGCCCCCTGCCTTGATCCTAGCCAGCACTGCACTTGTGCCCAGGCCTTAAGCCTAGCCCGCACTTGTGCCCAGGCCTTAAGCCTAGCTCGCACTTGTGCCCAGGCCTTAAGCCTAGCCCGCACTTGTGCCCAGGCCTTAAGCCTAGCCCGCACTTGTGCCCAGGCCTTAAGCCTAGCCCGCACTTTTGCCCAGGCCTTTAGCCTAGCCCGCACTTGTGCCCAGGCCTTATGCTTAGCCTAGCTGGCACTTTTGCCCATGCCTTAAGCCTAGCCAGCACTTGTGCCCCATGCCTTGATCCTAGCAAGCACTGCACTTGTGCTCCGGCCTTAAGCCTAGCCCGCACTTGTGCCCCAGCCTTAAGCCTAGCCCGCACTTGTGCACCGGCCTTAAGCCTAGCCCGCACTTGTGCCCCGGCCTTAAGCCTAGCCCGCACTTGTGCCCCGGCCTTAAGCCTAGCCCGCACTTGTGCCCCGGCCTTAAGCCTAGCACGCACTTGTGCCCAGGCCTTAAGCCTAGCCCGCACTTGTACCCCGGCCTTAAGCCTAGCCCGCACTTGTGCCCAGGCCTTAAGCCTAGCCCGCACTTGTGCCCAGGCCTTAAGCCTAGTCCGCACTTGTGCCCCGGCCTTAAGCCTAGCCCGCACTTGTGCCCCGGCCTTAAGCCTAGCCCGCACTTGTGCCCCGGCCTTAAGCCTAGCCCGCACTTGTGCCCCGGCCTTAAGCCTAGCCCGCACTTGTGCCCAGGCCTTAAGCCTAGCCCGCACTTGTGCCCAGGCCTTAAGCCTAGCCCGCACTTTTGCCCAGGCCTTTAGCCTAGCCCGCACTTGTGCCCAGGCCTTAAGCCTAGCCCGCACTTGTGCCCAGGCTTAAGCCTAGCCTAGCTGGCACTTGTGCCCAGGCTTAAGCCTAGCCTAGCTGGCACTTGTGCCCATGCCTTAAGCCTAGCCAGCACTTGTGCCCCCTGCCTTGATCCTAGCCAGCACTGCACTTGTGCCCAGGCCTTAAGCCTAGCCCGCACTTGTGCCCAGGCCTTAAGCCTAGCTCGCACTTGTGCCCAGGCCTTAAGCCTAGCCCGCACTTGTGCCCAGGCCTTAAGCCTAGCCCACACTTGTGCCCAGGCTTAAGCCTAGCCTAGCTGGCACTTGTGCCCATGCCTTAAGCCTAGCCAGCACTTGTGCCCCCTGCCCTGATCCTAGCCAGCACTGCACTTGTGCCCAGGCCTTAAGCCTAGCCCGCACTTGTGCCCCGACCTTAAGCCTAGCCCGCACTTGTGCCCCGGCCTTAAGCCTAGCCCGCACTTGTGCCCCGGCCTTAAGCCTAGCCGCACTTGTGCCCAGGCCTTAAGCCTAGCCCACACTTGTGCCCAGGCCTTAAGCCTAGCCCGCACTTGTGCCCAGGCCTTAAGCCTAGCCCGCACTTGTGCCCAGGCCTTAAGCCTAGCCCGCACTTGTGCCCAGGCCTTAAGCCTAGTCCGCACTTGTGCCCCGGCCTTAAGCCTAGCCCGCACTTGTGCCCCGGCCTTAAGCCTAGCCCGCACTTGTGCCCCGGCCTTAAGCCTAGCCCGCACTTGTGCCCCGGCCTTAAGCCTAGCCCGCACTTGTGCCCAGGCCTTAAGCCTAGCCCGCACTTGTGCCCAGGCCTTAAGCCTAGCCCGCACTTTTGCCCAGGCCTTTAGCCTAGCCCGCACTTGTGCCCAGGCCTTAAGCCTAGCCTAGCTGGCACTTGTGCCCATGCCTTAAGCCTAGCCCACACTTGTGCCCAGGCCTTAAGCCTAGCCTGCACTTGTGCCCAGGCCTTAAGGCTAGCCCGCACTTGTGCCCAGGCCTTAAGCCTAGCCTAGCTGGCACTTGTGCCCATGCCTTAAGCCTAGCCAGCACTTGTGCCCCCTGCCTTGATCCTAGCCAGCACTGCACTTGTGCCCAGGCCTTAAGCCTAGCCCGCACTTGTGCCCAGGCCTTAAGCCTAGCTCGCACTTGTGCCCAGGCCTTAAGCCTAGCCCGCACTTGTGCCCAGGCCTTAAGCCTAGCCGCACTTGTGCCCAGGCCTTAAGCCTAGCCCGCACTTTTGCCCAGGCCTTTAGCCTAGCCCGCACTTGTGCCCAGGCCTTAAGCCTAGCCCGCACTTGTGCCCAGGCTTAAGCCTAGCCTAGCTGGCACTTGTGACCAGGCTTAAGCCTAGCCTAGCTAGCACTTGTGCCCATGCCTTAAGCCTAGCCAGCACTTGTGCCCCCTGCCTTGATCCTAGCCAGCACTGCACTTGTGCCCAGGCCTTAAGCCTAGCCCGCACTTGTGCCCAGGCCTTAAGCCTAGCTCGCACTTGTGCCCAGGCCTTAAGCCTAGCCCGCACTTGTGCCCAGGCCTTAAGCCTAGCCCACACTTGTGCCCAGGCTTAAGCCTAGCCTAGCTGGCACTTGTGCCCATGCCTTAAGCCTAGCCAGCACTTGTGCCCCCTGCCCTGATCCTAGCCAGCACTGCACGTGTGCCCAGGCCTTAAGCCTAGCCCGCACTTGTGCCCCGACCTTAAGCCTAGCCCGCACTTGTGCCCCGGCCTTAAGCCTAGCCCGCACTTGTGCCCCGGCCTTAAGCCTAGCCCGCACTTGTGCCCCGGCCTTAAGCCTAGCACGCACTTGTGCCCAGGCCTTAAGCCTAGCCCGCACTTGTACCCCGGCCTTAAGCCTAGCCCGCACTTGTGCCCAGGCCTTAAGCCTAGCCCGCACTTGTGCCCCGGCCTTAAGCCTAGCCCGCACTTGTGCCCCGGCCTTAAGCCTAGCCCGCACTTGTGCCCCGGCCTTAAGCCTAGCCCGCACTTGTGCCCAGGCCTTAAGCCTAGCCCGCACTTGTGCCCAGGCCTTAAGCCTAGCCCGCACTTTTGCCCAGGCCTTTAGCCTAGCCCGCACTTGTGCCCAGGCCTTAAGCCTAGCCCGCACTTGTGCCCAGGCTTAAGCCTAGCCTAGCTGGCACTTGTGCCCAGGCTTAAGCCTAGCCTAGCTGGCACTTGTGCCCATGCCTTAAGCCTAGCCAGCACTTGTGCCCCCTGCCTTGATCCTAGCCAGCACTGCACTTGTGCCCAGGCCTTAAGCCTAGCCCGCACTTGTGCCCAGGCCTTAAGCCTTAAGCCTAGCTCGCACTTGTGCCCAGGCCTTAAGCCTAGCCCGCACTTGTGCCCAGGCCTTAAGCCTAGCCCACACTTGTGCCCAGGCTTAAGCCTAGCCTAGCTGGCACTTGTGCCCATGCCTTAAGCCTAGCCAGCACTTGTGCCCCCTGCCCTGATCCTAGCCAGCACTGCACTTGTGCCCAGGCCTTAAGCCTAGCCCGCACTTGTGCCCCGACCTTAAGCCTAGCCCGCACTTGTGCCCCGGCCTTAAGCCTAGCCCGCACTTGTGCCCCGGCCTTAAGCCTAGCCGCACTTGTGCCCAGGCCTTAAGCCTAGCCCACACTTGTGCCCAGGCCTTAAGCCTAGCCTGCACTTGTGCCCAGGCCTTAAGCCTAGCCCGCACTTGTGCCCAGGCCTTAAGCCTAGCCTAGCTGGCACTTGTGCCCATGCCTTAAGCCTAGCCCACACTTGTGCCCAGGCCTTAAGCCTAGCCTGCACTTGTGCCCAGGCCTTAAGGCTAGCCCGCACTTGTGCCCAGGCCTTAAGCCTAGCCTAGCTGGCACTTGTGCCCATGCCTTAAGCCTAGCCAGCACTTGTGCCCCCTGCCTTGATCCTAGCCAGCACTGCACTTGTGCCCAGGCCTTAAGCCTAGCCCGCACTTGTGCCCAGGCCTTAAGCCTAGCTCGCACTTGTGCCCAGGCCTTAAGCCTAGCCCGCACTTGTGCCCAGGCCTTAAGCCTAGCCGCACTTGTGCCCAGGCCTTAAGCCTAGCCCGCACTTTTGCCCAGGCCTTTAGCCTAGCCCGCACTTGTGCCCAGGCCTTAAGCCTAGCCCGCACTTGTGCCCAGGCTTAAGCCTAGCCTAGCTGGCACTTGTGACCAGGCTTAAGCCTAGCCTAGCTAGCACTTGTGCCCATGCCTTAAGCCTAGCCAGCACTTGTGCCCCCTGCCTTGATCCTAGCCAGCACTGCACTTGTGCCCAGGCCTTAAGCCTAGCCCGCACTTGTGCCCAGGCCTTAAGCCTAGCTCGCACTTGTGCCCAGGCCTTAAGCCTAGCCCGCACTTGTGCCCAGGCCTTAAGCCTAGCCCACACTTGTGCCCAGGCTTAAGCCTAGCCTAGCTGGCACTTGTGCCCATGCCTTAAGCCTAGCCAGCACTTGTGCCCCCTGCCCTGATCCTAGCCAGCACTGCACGTGTGCCCAGGCCTTAAGCCTAGCCCGCACTTGTGCCCCGACCTTAAGCCTAGCCCGCACTTGTGCCCCGGCCTTAAGCCTAGCCCGCACTTGTGCCCCGGCCTTAAGCCTAGCCCGCACTTGTGCCCCGGCCTTAAGCCTAGCACGCACTTGTGCCCAGGCCTTAAGCCTAGCCCGCACTTGTACCCCGGCCTTAAGCCTAGCCCGCACTTGTGCCCAGGCCTTAAGCCTAGCCCGCACTTGTGCCCCGGCCTTAAGCCTAGCCCGCACTTGTGCCCCGGCCTTAAGCCTAGCCCGCACTTGTGCCCCGGCCTTAAGCCTAGCCCGCACTTGTGCCCAGGCCTTAAGCCTAGCCCGCACTTGTGCCCAGGCCTTAAGCCTAGCCCGCACTTTTGCCCAGGCCTTTAGCCTAGCCCGCACTTGTGCCCAGGCCTTAAGCCTAGCCCGCACTTGTGCCCAGGCTTAAGCCTAGCCTAGCTGGCACTTGTGCCCAGGCTTAAGCCTAGCCTAGCTGGCACTTGTGCCCATGCCTTAAGCCTAGCCAGCACTTGTGCCCCCTGCCTTGATCCTAGCCAGCACTGCACTTGTGCCCAGGCCTTAAGCCTAGCCCGCACTTGTGCCCAGGCCTTAAGCCTTAAGCCTAGCTCGCACTTGTGCCCAGGCCTTAAGCCTAGCCCGCACTTGTGCCCAGGCCTTAAGCCTAGCCCACACTTGTGCCCAGGCTTAAGCCTAGCCTAGCTGGCACTTGTGCCCATGCCTTAAGCCTAGCCAGCACTTGTGCCCCCTGCCCTGATCCTAGCCAGCACTGCACTTGTGCCCAGGCCTTAAGCCTAGCCCGCACTTGTGCCCCGACCTTAAGCCTAGCCCGCACTTGTGCCCCGGCCTTAAGCCTAGCCCGCACTTGTGCCCCGGCCTTAAGCCTAGCCGCACTTGTGCCCAGGCCTTAAGCCTAGCCCACACTTGTGCCCAGGCCTTAAGCCTAGCCTGCACTTGTGCCCAGGCCTTAAGCCTAGCCCGCACTTGTGCCCAGGCCTTAAGCCTAGCCTAGCTGGCACTTGTGCCCAGGCCTTAAGCCTAGCCCACACTTGTGCCCAGGCCTTAAGCCTAGCCTGCACTTGTGCCCAGGCCTTAAGCCTAGCCCGCACTTGTGCCCCGGCCTTAAGCCTAGCCCGCACTTGTGCCCAGGCCTTAAGCCTAGCCCGCACTTGTGCCCAGGCCTTAAGCCTAGCCCGCACTTTTGCCCAGGCCTTTAGCCTAGCCCGCACTTGTGCCCAGGCCTTAAGCCTAGCCTAGCTGGCACTTGTGCCCATGCCTTAAGCCTAGCCCACACTTGTGCCCAGGCCTTAAGCCTAGCCTGCACTTGTGCCCAGGCCTTAAGGCTAGCCCGCACTTGTGCCCAGGCCTTAAGCCTAGCCTAGCTGGCACTTGTGCCCATGCCTTAAGCCTAGCCAGCACTTGTGCCCCCTGCCTTGATCCTAGCCAGCACTGCACTTGTGCCCAGGCCTTAAGCCTAGCCCGCACTTGTGCCCAGGCCTTAAGCCTAGCTCGCACTTGTGCCCAGGCCTTAAGCCTAGCCCGCACTTGTGCCCAGGCCTTAAGCCTAGCCGCACTTGTGCCCAGGCCTTAAGCCTAGCCCGCACTTTTGCCCAGGCCTTTAGCCTAGCCCGCACTTGTGCCCAGGCCTTAAGCCTAGCCCGCACTTGTGCCCAGGCTTAAGCCTAGCCTAGCTGGCACTTGTGACCAGGCTTAAGCCTAGCCTAGCTAGCACTTGTGCCCATGCCTTAAGCCTAGCCAGCACTTGTGCCCCCTGCCTTGATCCTAGCCAGCACTGCACTTGTGCCCAGGCCTTAAGCCTAGCCCGCACTTGTGCCCAGGCCTTAAGCCTAGCTCGCACTTGTGCCCAGGCCTTAAGCCTAGCCCGCACTTGTGCCCAGGCCTTAAGCCTAGCCCACACTTGTGCCCAGGCTTAAGCCTAGCCTAGCTGGCACTTGTGCCCATGCCTTAAGCCTAGCCAGCACTTGTGCCCCCTGCCCTGATCCTAGCCAGCACTGCACGTGTGCCCAGGCCTTAAGCCTAGCCCGCACTTGTGCCCCGACCTTAAGCCTAGCCCGCACTTGTGCCCCGGCCTTAAGCCTAGCCCGCACTTGTGCCCCGGCCTTAAGCCTAGCCCGCACTTGTGCCCCGGCCTTAAGCCTAGCACGCACTTGTGCCCAGGCCTTAAGCCTAGCCCGCACTTGTACCCCGGCCTTAAGCCTAGCCCGCACTTGTGCCCAGGCCTTAAGCCTAGCCCGCACTTGTGCCCCGGCCTTAAGCCTAGCCCGCACTTGTGCCCCGGCCTTAAGCCTAGCCCGCACTTGTGCCCCGGCCTTAAGCCTAGCCCGCACTTGTGCCCAGGCCTTAAGCCTAGCCCGCACTTGTGCCCAGGCCTTAAGCCTAGCCCGCACTTTTGCCCAGGCCTTTAGCCTAGCCCGCACTTGTGCCCAGGCCTTAAGCCTAGCCCGCACTTGTGCCCAGGCTTAAGCCTAGCCTAGCTGGCACTTGTGCCCAGGCTTAAGCCTAGCCTAGCTGGCACTTGTGCCCATGCCTTAAGCCTAGCCAGCACTTGTGCCCCCTGCCTTGATCCTAGCCAGCACTGCACTTGTGCCCAGGCCTTAAGCCTAGCCCGCACTTGTGCCCAGGCCTTAAGCCTTAAGCCTAGCTCGCACTTGTGCCCAGGCCTTAAGCCTAGCCCGCACTTGTGCCCAGGCCTTAAGCCTAGCCCACACTTGTGCCCAGGCTTAAGCCTAGCCTAGCTGGCACTTGTGCCCATGCCTTAAGCCTAGCCAGCACTTGTGCCCCCTGCCCTGATCCTAGCCAGCACTGCACTTGTGCCCAGGCCTTAAGCCTAGCCCGCACTTGTGCCCCGACCTTAAGCCTAGCCCGCACTTGTGCCCCGGCCTTAAGCCTAGCCCGCACTTGTGCCCCGGCCTTAAGCCTAGCCGCACTTGTGCCCAGGCCTTAAGCCTAGCCCACACTTGTGCCCAGGCCTTAAGCCTAGCCTGCACTTGTGCCCAGGCCTTAAGCCTAGCCCGCACTTGTGCCCAGGCCTTAAGCCTAGCCTAGCTGGCACTTGTGCCCATGCCTTAAGCCTAGCCCACACTTGTGCCCAGGCCTTAAGCCTAGCCTGCACTTGTGCCCAGGCCTTAAGGCTAGCCCGCACTTGTGCCCAGGCCTTAAGCCTAGCCTAGCTGGCACTTGTGCCCATGCCTTAAGCCTAGCCAGCACTTGTGCCCCCTGCCTTGATCCTAGCCAGCACTGCACTTGTGCCCAGGCCTTAAGCCTAGCCCGCACTTGTGCCCAGGCCTTAAGCCTAGCTCGCACTTGTGCCCAGGCCTTAAGCCTAGCCCGCACTTGTGCCCAGGCCTTAAGCCTAGCCGCACTTGTGCCCAGGCCTTAAGCCTAGCCCGCACTTTTGCCCAGGCCTTTAGCCTAGCCCGCACTTGTGCCCAGGCCTTAAGCCTAGCCCGCACTTGTGCCCAGGCTTAAGCCTAGCCTAGCTGGCACTTGTGACCAGGCTTAAGCCTAGCCTAGCTAGCACTTGTGCCCATGCCTTAAGCCTAGCCAGCACTTGTGCCCCCTGCCTTGATCCTAGCCAGCACTGCACTTGTGCCCAGGCCTTAAGCCTAGCCCGCACTTGTGCCCAGGCCTTAAGCCTAGCTCGCACTTGTGCCCAGGCCTTAAGCCTAGCCCGCACTTGTGCCCAGGCCTTAAGCCTAGCCCACACTTGTGCCCAGGCTTAAGCCTAGCCTAGCTGGCACTTGTGCCCATGCCTTAAGCCTAGCCAGCACTTGTGCCCCCTGCCCTGATCCTAGCCAGCACTGCACGTGTGCCCAGGCCTTAAGCCTAGCCCGCACTTGTGCCCCGACCTTAAGCCTAGCCCGCACTTGTGCCCCGGCCTTAAGCCTAGCCCGCACTTGTGCCCCGGCCTTAAGCCTAGCCCGCACTTGTGCCCCGGCCTTAAGCCTAGCACGCACTTGTGCCCAGGCCTTAAGCCTAGCCCGCACTTGTACCCCGGCCTTAAGCCTAGCCCGCACTTGTGCCCAGGCCTTAAGCCTAGCCCGCACTTGTGCCCCGGCCTTAAGCCTAGCCCGCACTTGTGCCCCGGCCTTAAGCCTAGCCCGCACTTGTGCCCCGGCCTTAAGCCTAGCCCGCACTTGTGCCCAGGCCTTAAGCCTAGCCCGCACTTGTGCCCAGGCCTTAAGCCTAGCCCGCACTTTTGCCCAGGCCTTTAGCCTAGCCCGCACTTGTGCCCAGGCCTTAAGCCTAGCCCGCACTTGTGCCCAGGCTTAAGCCTAGCCTAGCTGGCACTTGTGCCCAGGCTTAAGCCTAGCCTAGCTGGCACTTGTGCCCATGCCTTAAGCCTAGCCAGCACTTGTGCCCCCTGCCTTGATCCTAGCCAGCACTGCACTTGTGCCCAGGCCTTAAGCCTAGCCCGCACTTGTGCCCAGGCCTTAAGCCTTAAGCCTAGCTCGCACTTGTGCCCAGGCCTTAAGCCTAGCCCGCACTTGTGCCCAGGCCTTAAGCCTAGCCCACACTTGTGCCCAGGCTTAAGCCTAGCCTAGCTGGCACTTGTGCCCATGCCTTAAGCCTAGCCAGCACTTGTGCCCCCTGCCCTGATCCTAGCCAGCACTGCACTTGTGCCCAGGCCTTAAGCCTAGCCCGCACTTGTGCCCCGACCTTAAGCCTAGCCCGCACTTGTGCCCCGGCCTTAAGCCTAGCCCGCACTTGTGCCCCGGCCTTAAGCCTAGCCGCACTTGTGCCCAGGCCTTAAGCCTAGCCCACACTTGTGCCCAGGCCTTAAGCCTAGCCTGCACTTGTGCCCAGGCCTTAAGCCTAGCCCGCACTTGTGCCCAGGCCTTAAGCCTAGCCTAGCTGGCACTTGTGCCCAGGCCTTAAGCCTAGCCCACACTTGTGCCCAGGCCTTAAGCCTAGCCTGCACTTGTGCCCAGGCCTTAAGGCTAGCCCGCACTTGTGCCCAGGCCTTAAGCCTAGCCTAGCTGGCACTTGTGCCCATGCCTTAAGCCTAGCCAGCACTTGTGCCCCCTGCCTTGATCCTAGCCAGCACTGCACTTGTGCCCAGGCCTTAAGCCTAGCCCGCACTTGTGCCCAGGCCTTAAGCCTAGCTCGCACTTGTGCCCAGGCCTTAAGCCTAGCCCGCACTTGTGCCCAGGCCTTAAGCCTAGCCGCACTTGTGCCCAGGCCTTAAGCCTAGCCCGCACTTGAGCCCAGGCTTTAAGCCTAGCCCGCACTTGTGCCCAGGCCTTAAGCCTAGCCCACACTTGTGCCCAGGCCTTTAGCCTAGCCCGCACTTGTGCCCCGGTCTTAAGCCTAGCCCGCACTTGAGCCCCGGCCTTAAGCCTAGCCCGCACTTGTGCCCCGGCCTTAAGCCTAGCCCGCACTTGTGCCCAGGCCTTAAGCCTAGCCCGCACTTGTGCCCAGGCCTTATGCTTAGCCTAGCTGGCACTTTTGCCCATGCCTTAAGCCTAGCCAGCACTTGTGCCCCATGCCTTGATCCTAGCAAGCACTGCACTTGTGCTCCGGCCTTAAGCCTAGCCCGCACTTGTGCCCCAGCCTTAAGCCTAGCCCGCACTTGTGCACCGGCCTTAAGCCTAGCCCGCACTTGTGCCCCGGCCTTAAGCCTAGCCCGCACTTGTGCCCCGGCCTTAAGCCTAGCCCGCACTTGTGCCCCGGCCTTAAGCCTAGCACGCACTTGTGCCCAGGCCTTAAGCCTAGCCCGCACTTGTACCCCGGCCTTAAGCCTAGCCCGCACTTGTGCCCAGGCCTTAAGCCTAGCCCGCACTTGTGCCCAGGCCTTAAGCCTAGTCCGCACTTGTGCCCCGGCCTTAAGCCTAGCCCGCACTTGTGCCCCGGCCTTAAGCCTAGCCCGCACTTGTGCCCCGGCCTTAAGCCTAGCCCGCACTTGTGCCCCGGCCTTAAGCCTAGCCCGCACTTGTGCCCAGGCCTTAAGCCTAGCCCGCACTTGTGCCCAGGCCTTAAGCCTAGCCCGCACTTTTGCCCAGGCCTTTAGCCTAGCCCGCACTTGTGCCCAGGCCTTAAGCCTAGCCCGCACTTGTGCCCAGGCTTAAGCCTAGCCTAGCTGGCACTTGTGCCCAGGCTTAAGCCTAGCCTAGCTGGCACTTGTGCCCATGCCTTAAGCCTAGCCAGCACTTGTGCCCCCTGCCTTGATCCTAGCCAGCACTGCACTTGTGCCCAGGCCTTATGCCTAGCCCGCACTTGTGCCCAGGCCTTAAGCCTAGCTCGCACTTGTGCCCAGGCCTTAAGCCTAGCCCGCACTTGTGCCCAGGCTTAAGCCTAGCCTAGCTGGCACTTGTGCCCAGGCTTAAGCCTAGCCTAGCTGGCACTTGTGCCCATGCCTTAAGCCTAGCCAGCACTTGTGCCCCCTGCCTTGATCCTAGCCAGCACTGCACTTGTGCCCAGGCCTTAAGCCTAGCCCGCACTTGTGCCCAGGCCTTAAGCCTTAAGCCTAGCTCGCACTTGTGCCCAGGCCTTAAGCCTAGCCCGCACTTGTGCCCAGGCCTTAAGCCTAGCCCACACTTGTGCCCAGGCTTAAGCCTAGCCTAGCTGGCACTTGTGCCCATGCCTTAAGCCTAGCCAGCACTTGTGCCCCCTGCCCTGATCCTAGCCAGCACTGCACTTGTGCCCAGGCCTTAAGCCTAGCCCGCACTTGTGCCCCGACCTTAAGCCTAGCCCGCACTTGTGCCCCGGCCTTAAGCCTAGCCCGCACTTGTGCCCCGGCCTTAAGCCTAGCCGCACTTGTGCCCAGGCCTTAAGCCTAGCCCACACTTGTGCCCAGGCCTTAAGCCTAGCCTGCACTTGTGCCCAGGCCTTAAGCCTAGCCCGCACTTGTGCCCAGGCCTTAAGCCTAGCCTAGCTGGCACTTGTGCCCATGCCTTAAGCCTAGCCCACACTTGTGCCCAGGCCTTAAGCCTAGCCTGCACTTGTGCCCAGGCCTTAAGGCTAGCCCGCACTTGTGCCCAGGCCTTAAGCCTAGCCTAGCTGGCACTTGTGCCCATGCCTTAAGCCTAGCCAGCACTTGTGCCCCCTGCCTTGATCCTAGCCAGCACTGCACTTGTGCCCAGGCCTTAAGCCTAGCCCGCACTTGTGCCCAGGCCTTAAGCCTAGCTCGCACTTGTGCCCAGGCCTTAAGCCTAGCCCGCACTTGTGCCCAGGCCTTAAGCCTAGCCGCACTTGTGCCCAGGCCTTAAGCCTAGCCCGCACTTTTGCCCAGGCCTTTAGCCTAGCCCGCACTTGTGCCCAGGCCTTAAGCCTAGCCCGCACTTGTGCCCAGGCTTAAGCCTAGCCTAGCTGGCACTTGTGACCAGGCTTAAGCCTAGCCTAGCTAGCACTTGTGCCCATGCCTTAAGCCTAGCCAGCACTTGTGCCCCCTGCCTTGATCCTAGCCAGCACTGCACTTGTGCCCAGGCCTTAAGCCTAGCCCGCACTTGTGCCCAGGCCTTAAGCCTAGCTCGCACTTGTGCCCAGGCCTTAAGCCTAGCCCGCACTTGTGCCCAGGCCTTAAGCCTAGCCCACACTTGTGCCCAGGCTTAAGCCTAGCCTAGCTGGCACTTGTGCCCATGCCTTAAGCCTAGCCAGCACTTGTGCCCCCTGCCCTGATCCTAGCCAGCACTGCACGTGTGCCCAGGCCTTAAGCCTAGCCCGCACTTGTGCCCCGACCTTAAGCCTAGCCCGCACTTGTGCCCCGGCCTTAAGCCTAGCCCGCACTTGTGCCCCGGCCTTAAGCCTAGCCCGCACTTGTGCCCCGGCCTTAAGCCTAGCACGCACTTGTGCCCAGGCCTTAAGCCTAGCCCGCACTTGTACCCCGGCCTTAAGCCTAGCCCGCACTTGTGCCCAGGCCTTAAGCCTAGCCCGCACTTGTGCCCCGGCCTTAAGCCTAGCCCGCACTTGTGCCCCGGCCTTAAGCCTAGCCCGCACTTGTGCCCCGGCCTTAAGCCTAGCCCGCACTTGTGCCCAGGCCTTAAGCCTAGCCCGCACTTGTGCCCAGGCCTTAAGCCTAGCCCGCACTTTTGCCCAGGCCTTTAGCCTAGCCCGCACTTGTGCCCAGGCCTTAAGCCTAGCCCGCACTTGTGCCCAGGCTTAAGCCTAGCCTAGCTGGCACTTGTGCCCAGGCTTAAGCCTAGCCTAGCTGGCACTTGTGCCCATGCCTTAAGCCTAGCCAGCACTTGTGCCCCCTGCCTTGATCCTAGCCAGCACTGCACTTGTGCCCAGGCCTTAAGCCTAGCCCGCACTTGTGCCCAGGCCTTAAGCCTTAAGCCTAGCTCGCACTTGTGCCCAGGCCTTAAGCCTAGCCCGCACTTGTGCCCAGGCCTTAAGCCTAGCCCACACTTGTGCCCAGGCTTAAGCCTAGCCTAGCTGGCACTTGTGCCCATGCCTTAAGCCTAGCCAGCACTTGTGCCCCCTGCCCTGATCCTAGCCAGCACTGCACTTGTGCCCAGGCCTTAAGCCTAGCCCGCACTTGTGCCCCGACCTTAAGCCTAGCCCGCACTTGTGCCCCGGCCTTAAGCCTAGCCCGCACTTGTGCCCCGGCCTTAAGCCTAGCCGCACTTGTGCCCAGGCCTTAAGCATAGCCCACACTTGTGCCCAGGCCTTAAGCCTAGCCTGCACTTGTGCCCAGGCCTTAAGCCTAGCCCGCACTTGTGCCCAGGCCTTAAGCCTAGCCTAGCTGGCACTTGTGCCCATGCCTTAAGCCTAGCCCACACTTGTGCCCAGGCCTTAAGCCTAGCCTGCACTTGTGCCCAGGCCTTAAGGCTAGCCCGCACTTGTGCCCAGGCCTTAAGCCTAGCCTAGCTGGCACTTGTGCCCATGCCTTAAGCCTAGCCAGCACTTGTGCCCCCTGCCTTGATCCTAGCCAGCACTGCACTTGTGCCCAGGCCTTAAGCCTAGCCCGCACTTGTGCCCAGGCCTTAAGCCTAGCTCGCACTTGTGCCCAGGCCTTAAGCCTAGCCCGCACTTGTGCCCAGGCCTTAAGCCTAGCCGCACTTGTGCCCAGGCCTTAAGCCTAGCCCGCACTTTTGCCCAGGCCTTTAGCCTAGCCCGCACTTGTGCCCAGGCCTTAAGCCTAGCCCGCACTTGTGCCCAGGCTTAAGCCTAGCCTAGCTGGCACTTGTGACCAGGCTTAAGCCTAGCCTAGCTAGCACTTGTGCCCATGCCTTAAGCCTAGCCAGCACTTGTGCCCCCTGCCTTGATCCTAGCCAGCACTGCACTTGTGCCCAGGCCTTAAGCCTAGCCCGCACTTGTGCCCAGGCCTTAAGCCTAGCTCGCACTTGTGCCCAGGCCTTAAGCCTAGCCCGCACTTGTGCCCAGGCCTTAAGCCTAGCCCACACTTGTGCCCAGGCTTAAGCCTAGCCTAGCTGGCACTTGTGCCCATGCCTTAAGCCTAGCCAGCACTTGTGCCCCCTGCCCTGATCCTAGCCAGCACTGCACGTGTGCCCAGGCCTTAAGCCTAGCCCGCACTTGTGCCCCGACCTTAAGCCTAGCCCGCACTTGTGCCCCGGCCTTAAGCCTAGCCCGCACTTGTGCCCCGGCCTTAAGCCTAGCCCGCACTTGTGCCCCGGCCTTAAGCCTAGCCCGCACTTGTGCCCCGGCCTTAAGCCTAGCACGCACTTGTGCCCAGGCCTTAAGCCTAGCCCGCACTTGTACCCCGGCCTTAAGCCTAGCCCGCACTTGTGCCCAGGCCTTAAGCCTAGCCCGCACTTGTGCCCCGGCCTTAAGCCTAGCCCGCACTTGTGCCCCGGCCTTAAGCCTAGCCCGCACTTGTGCCCCGGCCTTAAGCCTAGCCCGCACTTGTGCCCAGGCCTTAAGCCTAGCCCGCACTTGTGCCCAGGCCTTAAGCCTAGCCCGCACTTTTGCCCAGGCCTTTAGCCTAGCCCGCACTTGTGCCCAGGCCTTAAGCCTAGCCCGCACTTGTGCCCAGGCTTAAGCCTAGCCTAGCTGGCACTTGTGCCCAGGCTTAAGCCTAGCCTAGCTGGCACTTGTGCCCATGCCTTAAGCCTAGCCAGCACTTGTGCCCCCTGCCTTGATCCTAGCCAGCACTGCACTTGTGCCCAGGCCTTAAGCCTAGCCCGCACTTGTGCCCAGGCCTTAAGCCTTAAGCCTAGCTCGCACTTGTGCCCAGGCCTTAAGCCTAGCCCGCACTTGTGCCCAGGCCTTAAGCCTAGCCCACACTTGTGCCCAGGCTTAAGCCTAGCCTAGCTGGCACTTGTGCCCATGCCTTAAGCCTAGCCAGCACTTGTGCCCCCTGCCCTGATCCTAGCCAGCACTGCACTTGTGCCCAGGCCTTAAGCCTAGCCCGCACTTGTGCCCCGACCTTAAGCCTAGCCCGCACTTGTGCCCCGGCCTTAAGCCTAGCCCGCACTTGTGCCCCGGCCTTAAGCCTAGCCGCACTTGTGCCCAGGCCTTAAGCCTAGCCCACACTTGTGCCCAGGCCTTAAGCCTAGCCTGCACTTGTGCCCAGGCCTTAAGCCTAGCCCGCACTTGTGCCCAGGCCTTAAGCCTAGCCTAGCTGGCACTTGTGCCCAGGCCTTAAGCCTAGCCCACACTTGTGCCCAGGCCTTAAGCCTAGCCTGCACTTGTGCCCAGGCCTTAAGGCTAGCCCGCACTTGTGCCCAGGCCTTAAGCCTAGCCTAGCTGGCACTTGTGCCCATGCCTTAAGCCTAGCCAGCACTTGTGCCCCCTGCCTTGATCCTAGCCAGCACTGCACTTGTGCCCAGGCCTTAAGCCTAGCCCGCACTTGTGCCCAGGCCTTAAGCCTAGCTCGCACTTGTGCCCAGGCCTTAAGCCTAGCCCGCACTTGTGCCCAGGCCTTAAGCCTAGCCGCACTTGTGCCCAGGCCTTAAGCCTAGCCCGCACTTGAGCCCAGGCTTTAAGCCTAGCCCGCACTTGTGCCCAGGCCTTAAGCCTAGCCCACACTTAGGCCCAGGCCTTTAGCCTAGCCCGCACTTGTGCCCCGGTCTTAAGCCTAGCCCGCACTTGAGCCCCGGCCTTAAGCCTAGCCCGCACTTGTGCCCCGGCCTTAAGCCTAGCCCGCACTTGTGCCCAGGCCTTAAGCCTAGCCCGCACTTGTGCCCAGGCCTTATGCTTAGCCTAGCTGGCACTTTTGCCCATGCCTTAAGCCTAGCCAGCACTTGTGCCCCATGCCTTGATCCTAGCAAGCACTGCACTTGTGCTCCGGCCTTAAGCCTAGCCCGCACTTGTGCCCCAGCCTTAAGCCTAGCCCGCACTTGTGCACCGGCCTTAAGCCTAGCCCGCACTTGTGCCCCGGCCTTAAGCCTAGCCCGCACTTGTGCCCCGGCCTTAAGCCTAGCCCGCACTTGTGCCCCGGCCTTAAGCCTAGCCCGCACTTGTGCCCCGGCCTTAAGCCTAGCACGCACTTGTGCCCAGGCCTTAAGCCTAGCCCGCACTTGTACCCCGGCCTTAAGCCTAGCCCGCACTTGTGCCCAGGCCTTAAGCCTAGCCCGCACTTGTGCCCAGGCCTTAAGCCTAGTCCGCACTTGTGCCCCGGCCTTAAGCCTAGCCCGCACTTGTGCCCCGGCCTTAAGCCTAGCCCGCACTTGTGCCCCGGCCTTAAGCCTAGCCCGCACTTGTGCCCCGGCCTTAAGCCTAGCCCGCACTTGTGCCCAGGCCTTAAGCCTAGCCCGCACTTGTGCCCAGGCCTTAAGCCTAGCCCGCACTTTTGCCCAGGCCTTTAGCCTAGCCCGCACTTGTGCCCAGGCCTTAAGCCTAGCCCGCACTTGTGCCCAGGCTTAAGCCTAGCCTAGCTGGCACTTGTGCCCAGGCTTAAGCCTAGCCTAGCTGGCACTTGTGCCCATGCCTTAAGCCTAGCCAGCACTTGTGCCCCCTGCCTTGATCCTAGCCAGCACTGCACTTGTGCCCAGGCCTTATGCCTAGCCCGCACTTGTGCCCAGGCCTTAAGCCTAGCTCGCACTTGTGCCCAGGCCTTAAGCCTAGCCCGCACTTGTGCCCAGGCCTTAAGCCTAGCCCACACTTGTGCCCAGGCTTAAGCCTAGCCTAGCTGGCACTTGTGCCCATGCCTTAAGCCTAGCCAGCACTTGTGCCCCCTGCCCTGATCCTAGCCAGCACTGCACTTGTGCCCAGGCCTTAAGCCTAGCCCGCACTTGTGCCCCGACCTTAAGCCTAGCCCGCACTTGTGCCCCGGCCTTAAGCCTAGCCCGCACTTGTGCCCCGGCCTTAAGCCTAGCCGCACTTGTGCCCAGGCCTTAAGCCTAGCCCACACTTGTGCCCAGGCCTTAAGCCTAGCCCGCACTTGTGCCCAGGCCTTAAGCCTAGCCCGCACTTGTGCCCAGGCCTTAAGCCTAGCCCGCACTTGTGCCCAGGCCTTAAGCCTAGTCCGCACTTGTGCCCCGGCCTTAAGCCTAGCCCGCACTTGTGCCCCGGCCTTAAGCCTAGCCCGCACTTGTGCCCCGGCCTTAAGCCTAGCCCGCACTTGTGCCCCGGCCTTAAGCCTAGCCCGCACTTGTGCCCAGGCCTTAAGCCTAGCCCGCACTTGTGCCCAGGCCTTAAGCCTAGCCCGCACTTTTGCCCAGGCCTTTAGCCTAGCCCGCACTTGTGCCCAGGCCTTAAGCCTAGCCTAGCTGGCACTTGTGCCCATGCCTTAAGCCTAGCCCACACTTGTGCCCAGGCCTTAAGCCTAGCCTGCACTTGTGCCCAGGCCTTAAGGCTAGCCCGCACTTGTGCCCAGGCCTTAAGCCTAGCCTAGCTGGCACTTGTGCCCATGCCTTAAGCCTAGCCAGCACTTGTGCCCCCTGCCTTGATCCTAGCCAGCACTGCACTTGTGCCCAGGCCTTAAGCCTAGCCCGCACTTGTGCCCAGGCCTTAAGCCTAGCTCGCACTTGTGCCCAGGCCTTAAGCCTAGCCCGCACTTGTGCCCAGGCCTTAAGCCTAGCCGCACTTGTGCCCAGGCCTTAAGCCTAGCCCGCACTTTTGCCCAGGCCTTTAGCCTAGCCCGCACTTGTGCCCAGGCCTTAAGCCTAGCCCGCACTTGTGCCCAGGCTTAAGCCTAGCCTAGCTGGCACTTGTGACCAGGCTTAAGCCTAGCCTAGCTAGCACTTGTGCCCATGCCTTAAGCCTAGCCAGCACTTGTGCCCCCTGCCTTGATCCTAGCCAGCACTGCACTTGTGCCCAGGCCTTAAGCCTAGCCCGCACTTGTGCCCAGGCCTTAAGCCTAGCTCGCACTTGTGCCCAGGCCTTAAGCCTAGCCCGCACTTGTGCCCAGGCCTTAAGCCTAGCCCACACTTGTGCCCAGGCTTAAGCCTAGCCTAGCTGGCACTTGTGCCCATGCCTTAAGCCTAGCCAGCACTTGTGCCCCCTGCCCTGATCCTAGCCAGCACTGCACGTGTGCCCAGGCCTTAAGCCTAGCCCGCACTTGTGCCCCGACCTTAAGCCTAGCCCGCACTTGTGCCCCGGCCTTAAGCCTAGCCCGCACTTGTGCCCCGGCCTTAAGCCTAGCCCGCACTTGTGCCCCGGCCTTAAGCCTAGCACGCACTTGTGCCCAGGCCTTAAGCCTAGCCCGCACTTGTACCCCGGCCTTAAGCCTAGCCCGCACTTGTGCCCAGGCCTTAAGCCTAGCCCGCACTTGTGCCCCGGCCTTAAGCCTAGCCCGCACTTGTGCCCCGGCCTTAAGCCTAGCCCGCACTTGTGCCCCGGCCTTAAGCCTAGCCCGCACTTGTGCCCAGGCCTTAAGCCTAGCACGCACTTGTGCCCAGGCCTTAAGCCTAGCCCGCACTTTTGCCCAGGCCTTTAGCCTAGCCCGCACTTGTGCCCAGGCCTTAAGCCTAGCCCGCACTTGTGCCCAGGCTTAAGCCTAGCCTAGCTGGCACTTGTGCCCAGGCTTAAGCCTAGCCTAGCTGGCACTTGTGCCCATGCCTTAAGCCTAGCCAGCACTTGTGCCCCCTGCCTTGATCCTAGCCAGCACTGCACTTGTGCCCAGGCCTTAAGCCTAGCCCGCACTTGTGCCCAGGCCTTAAGCCTTAAGCCTAGCTCGCACTTGTGCCCAGGCCTTAAGCCTAGCCCGCACTTGTGCCCAGGCCTTAAGCCTAGCCCACACTTGTGCCCAGGCTTAAGCCTAGCCTAGCTGGCACTTGTGCCCATGCCTTAAGCCTAGCCAGCACTTGTGCCCCCTGCCCTGATCCTAGCCAGCACTGCACTTGTGCCCAGGCCTTAAGCCTAGCCCGCACTTGTGCCCCGACCTTAAGCCTAGCCCGCACTTGTGCCCCGGCCTTAAGCCTAGCCCGCACTTGTGCCCCGGCCTTAAGCCTAGCCGCACTTGTGCCCAGGCCTTAAGCCTAGCCCACACTTGTGCCCAGGCCTTAAGCCTAGCCTGCACTTGTGCCCAGGCCTTAAGCCTAGCCCGCACTTGTGCCCAGGCCTTAAGCCTAGCCTAGCTGGCACTTGTGCCCATGCCTTAAGCCTAGCCCACACTTGTGCCCAGGCCTTAAGCCTAGCCTGCACTTGTGCCCAGGCCTTAAGGCTAGCCCGCACTTGTGCCCAGGCCTTAAGCCTAGCCTAGCTGGCACTTGTGCCCATGCCTTAAGCCTAGCAAGCACTTGTGCCCCCTGCCTTGATCCTAGCCAGCACTGCACTTGTGCCCAGGCCTTAAGCCTAGCCCGCACTTGTGCCCAGGCCTTAAGCCTAGCTCGCACTTGTGCCCAGGCCTTAAGCCTAGCCCGCACTTGTGCCCAGGCCTTAAGCCTAGCCGCACTTGTGCCCAGGCCTTAAGCCTAGCCCGCACTTGAGCCCAGGCTTTAAGCCTAGCCCGCACTTGTGCCCAGGCCTTAAGCCTAGCCCACACTTGTGCCCAGGCCTTTAGCCTAGCCCGCACTTGTGCCCCAGTCTTAAGCCTAGCCCGCACTTGAGCCCCGGCCTTAAGCCTAGCCCGCACTTGTGCCCCGGCCTTAAGCCTAGCCCGCACTTGTGCCCAGGCCTTAAGCCTAGCCCGCACTTGTGCCCAGGCCTTATGCTTAGCCTAGCTGGCACTTTTGCCCATGCCTTAAGCCTAGCCAGCACTTGTGCCCCATGCCTTGATCCTAGCAAGCACTGCACTTGTGCTCCGGCCTTAAGCCTAGCCCGCACTTGTGCCCCAGCCTTAAGCCTAGCCCGCACTTGTGCACCGGCCTTAAGCCTAGCCCGCACTTGTGCCCCGGCCTTAAGCCTAGCCCGCACTTGTGCCCTGGCCTTAAGCCTAGCCCGCACTTGTGCCCCGGCCTTAAGCCTAGCACGCACTTGTGCCCAGGCCTTAAGCCTAGCCCGCACTTGTACCCCGGCCTTAAGCCTAGCCCGCACTTGTGCCCAGGCCTTAAGCCTAGCCCGCACTTGTGCCCAGGCCTTAAGCCTAGCCCGCACTTGTGCCCAGGCCTTAAGCCTAGTCCGCACTTGTGCCCCGGCCTTAAGCCTAGCCCGCACTTGTGCCCCGGCCTTAAGCCTAGCCCGCACTTGTGCCCCGGCCTTAAGCCTAGCCCGCACTTGTGCCCCGGCCTTAAGCCTAGCCCGCACCTGTGCCCAGGCCTTAAGCCTAGCCCGCACTTGTGCCCAGGCCTTAAGCCTAGCCCGCACTTTTGCCCAGGCCTTTAGCCTAGCCCGCACTTGTGCCCAGGCCTTAAGCCTAGCCCGCACTTGTGCCCAGGCTTAAGCCTAGCCTAGCTGGCACTTGTGCCCAGGCCTAAGCCTAGCCTAGCTGGCACTTGTGCCCATGCCTTAAGCCTAGCCAGCACTTGTGCCCCCTGCCTTGATCCTAGCCAGCACTGCACTTGTGCCCAGGCCTTAAGCCTAGCCTAGCTGGCACTTGTGCCCATGCCTTAAGCCTAGCCAGCACTTGTGCCCCCTGCCTTGATCCTAGCCAGCACTGCACTTGTGCCCAGGCCTTAAGCCTAGCCCGCACTTGTGCCCAGGCCTTAAGCCTAGCTCGCACTTGTGCCCAGGCCTTAAGCCTAGCCCGCACTTGTGCCCAGGCCTTAAGCCTAGCCGCACTTGTGCCCAGGCCTTAAGCCTAGCCCGCACTTGAGCCCAGGCTTTAAGCCTAGCCCGCACTTGTGCCCAGGCCTTAAGCCTAGCCCACACTTGTGCCCAGGCCTTTAGCCTAGCCCGCACTTGTGCCCCGGTCTTAAGCCTAGCCCGCACTTGAGCCCCGGCCTTAAGCCTAGCCCGCACTTGTGCCCCGGCCTTAAGCCTAGCCCGCACTTGTGCCCAGGCCTTAAGCCTAGCCCGCACTTGTGCCCAGGCCTTATGCTTAGCCTAGCTGGCACTTTTGCCCATGCCTTAAGCCTAGCCAGCACTTGTGCCCCATGCCTTGATCCTAGCAAGCACTGCACTTGTGCTCCGGCCTTAAGCCTAGCCCGCACTTGTGCCCCAGCCTTAAGCCTAGCCCGCACTTGTGCCCAGGCCTTAAGCCTAGCCCGCACTTGTGCCCAGGCTTAAGCCTAGCCTAGCTGGCACTTGTGCCCAGGCTTAAGCCTAGCCTAGCTGGCACTTGTGCCCATGCCTTAAGCCTAGCCAGCACTTGTGCCCCCTGCCTTGATCCTAGCCAGCACTGCACTTGTGCCCAGGCCTTATGCCTAGCCCGCACTTGTGCCCAGGCCTTAAGCCTAGCTCGCACTTGTGCCCAGGCCTTAAGCCTAGCCCGCACTTGTGCCCAGGCCTTAAGCCTAGCCCACACTTGTGCCCAGGCTTAAGCCTAGCCTAGCTGGCACTTGTGCCCATGCCTTAAGCCTAGCCAGCACTTGTGCCCCCTGCCCTGATCCTAGCCAGCACTGCACTTGTGCCCAGGCCTTAAGCCTAGCCCGCACTTGTGCCCCGACCTTAAGCCTAGCCCGCACTTGTGCCCCGGCCTTAAGCCTAGCCCGCACTTGTGCCCCGGCCTTAAGCCTAGCCGCACTTGTGCCCAGGCCTTAAGCCTAGCCCACACTTGTGCCCAGGCCTTAAGCCTAGCCCGCACTTGTGCCCAGGCCTTAAGCCTAGCCCGCACTTGTGCCCAGGCCTTAAGCCTAGCCCGCACTTGTGCCCAGGCCTTAAGCCTAGTCCGCACTTGTGCCCCGGCCTTAAGCCTAGCCCGCACTTGTGCCCCGGCCTTAAGCCTAGCCCGCACTTGTGCCCCGGCCTTAAGCCTAGCCCGCACTTGTGCCCCGGCCTTAAGCCTAGCCCGCACTTGTGCCCAGGCCTTAAGCCTAGCCCGCACTTGTGCCCAGGCCTTAAGCCTAGCCCGCACTTTTGCCCAGGCCTTTAGCCTAGCCCGCACTTGTGCCCAGGCCTTAAGCCTAGCCTAGCTGGCACTTGTGCCCATGCCTTAAGCCTAGCCCACACTTGTGCCCAGGCCTTAAGCCTAGCCTGCACTTGTGCCCAGGCCTTAAGGCTAGCCCGCACTTGTGCCCAGGCCTTAAGCCTAGCCTAGCTGGCACTTGTGCCCATGCCTTAAGCCTAGCCAGCACTTGTGCCCCCTGCCTTGATCCTAGCCAGCACTGCACTTGTGCCCAGGCCTTAAGCCTAGCCCGCACTTGTGCCCAGGCCTTAAGCCTAGCTCGCACTTGTGCCCAGGCCTTAAGCCTAGCCCGCACTTGTGCCCAGGCCTTAAGCCTAGCCGCACTTGTGCCCAGGCCTTAAGCCTAGCCCGCACTTTTGCCCAGGCCTTTAGCCTAGCCCGCACTTGTGCCCAGGCCTTAAGCCTAGCCCGCACTTGTGCCCAGGCTTAAGCCTAGCCTAGCTGGCACTTGTGACCAGGCTTAAGCCTAGCCTAGCTAGCACTTGTGCCCATGCCTTAAGCCTAGCCAGCACTTGTGCCCCCTGCCTTGATCCTAGCCAGCACTGCACTTGTGCCCAGGCCTTAAGCCTAGCCCGCACTTGTGCCCAGGCCTTAAGCCTAGCTCGCACTTGTGCCCAGGCCTTAAGCCTAGCCCGCACTTGTGCCCAGGCCTTAAGCCTAGCCCACACTTGTGCCCAGGCTTAAGCCTAGCCTAGCTGGCACTTGTGCCCATGCCTTAAGCCTAGCCAGCACTTGTGCCCCCTGCCCTGATCCTAGCCAGCACTGCACGTGTGCCCAGGCCTTAAGCCTAGCCCGCACTTGTGCCCCGACCTTAAGCCTAGCCCGCACTTGTGCCCCGGCCTTAAGCCTAGCCCGCACTTGTGCCCCGGCCTTAAGCCTAGCCCGCACTTGTGCCCCGGCCTTAAGCCTAGCACGCACTTGTGCCCAGGCCTTAAGCCTAGCCCGCACTTGTACCCCGGCCTTAAGCCTAGCCCGCACTTGTGCCCAGGCCTTAAGCCTAGCCCGCACTTGTGCCCCGGCCTTAAGCCTAGCCCGCACTTGTGCCCCGGCCTTAAGCCTAGCCCGCACTTGTGCCCCGGCCTTAAGCCTAGCCCGCACTTGTGCCCAGGCCTTGAGCCTAGCCCGCACTTGTGCCCAGGCCTTAAGCCTAGCCCGCACTTTTGCCCAGGCCTTTAGCCTAGCCCGCACTTGTGCCCAGGCCTTAAGCCTAGCCCGCACTTGTGCCCAGGCTTAAGCCTAGCCTAGCTGGCACTTGTGCCCAGGCTTAAGCCTAGCCTAGCTGGCACTTGTGCCCATGCCTTAAGCCTAGCCAGCACTTGTGCCCCCTGCCTTGATCCTAGCCAGCACTGCACTTGTGCCCAGGCCTTAAGCCTAGCCCGCACTTGTGCCCAGGCCTTAAGCCTTAAGCCTAGCTCGCACTTGTGCCCAGGCCTTAAGCCTAGCCCGCACTTGTGCCCAGGCCTTAAGCCTAGCCCACACTTGTGCCCAGGCTTAAGCCTAGCCTAGCTGGCACTTGTGCCCATGCCTTAAGCCTAGCCAGCACTTGTGCCCCCTGCCCTGATCCTAGCCAGCACTGCACTTGTGCCCAGGCCTTAAGCCTAGCCCGCACTTGTGCCCCGACCTTAAGCCTAGCCCGCACCTGTGCCCAGGCCTTAAGCCTAGCCCGCACTTGTGCCCAGGCCTTAAGCCTAGCCCGCACTTTTGCCCAGGCCTTTAGCCTAGCCCGCACTTGTGCCCAGGCCTTAAGCCTAGCCCGCACTTGTGCCCAGGCTTAAGCCTAGCCTAGCTGGCACTTGTGCCCAGGCTTAAGCCTAGCCTAGCTGGCACTTGTGCCCATGCCTTAAGCCTAGCCAGCACTTGTGCCCCCTGCCTTGATCCTAGCCAGCACTGCACTTGTGCCCAGGCCTTAAGCCTAGCCTAGCTGGCACTTGTGCCCATGCCTTAAGCCTAGCCAGCACTTGTGCCCCCTGCCTTGATCCTAGCCAGCACTGCACTTGTGCCCAGGCCTTAAGCCTAGCCCGCACTTGTGCCCAGGCCTTAAGCCTAGCTCGCACTTGTGCCCAGGCCTTAAGCCTAGCCCGCACTTGTGCCCAGGCCTTAAGCCTAGCCGCACTTGTGCCCAGGCCTTAAGCCTAGCCCGCACTTGAGCCCAGGCTTTAAGCCTAGCCCGCACTTGTGCCCAGGCCTTAAGCCTAGCCCACACTTGTGCCCAGGCCTTTAGCCTAGCCCGCACTTGTGCCCCGGTCTTAAACCTAGCCCGCACTTGAGCCCCGGCCTTAAGCCTAGCCCGCACTTGTGCCCCGGCCTTAAGCCTAGCCCGCACTTGTGCCCAGGCCTTAAGCCTAGCCCGCACTTGTGCCCAGGCCTTATGCTTAGCCTAGCTGGCACTTTTGCCCATGCCTTAAGCCTAGCCAGCACTTGTGCCCCATGCCTTGATCCTAGCAAGCACTGCACTTGTGCTCCGGCCTTAAGCCTAGCCCGCACTTGTGCCCCAGCCTTAAGCCTAGCCCGCACTTGTGCACCGGCCTTAAGCCTAGCCCGCACTTGTGCCCCGGCCTTAAGCCTAGCCCGCACTTGTGCCCCGGCCTTAAGCCTAGCCCGCACTTGTGCCCCGGCCTTAAGCCTAGCACGCACTTGTGCCCAGGCCTTAAGCCTAGCCCGCACTTGTACCCCGGCCTTAAGCCTAGCCCGCACTTGTGCCCAGGCCTTAAGCCTAGCCCGCACTTGTGCCCAGGCCTTAAGCCTAGTCCGCACTTGTGCCCCGGCCTTAAGCCTAGCCCGCACTTGTGCCCCGGCCTTAAGCCTAGCCCGCACTTGTGCCCCGGCCTTAAGCCTAGCCCGCACTTGTGCCCCGGCCTTAAGCCTAGCCCGCACTTGTGCCCAGGCCTTAAGCCTAGCCCGCACTTGTGCCCAGGCCTTAAGCCTAGCCCGCACTTTTGCCCAGGCCTTTAGCCTAGCCCGCACTTGTGCCCAGGCCTTAAGCCTAGCCCGCACTTGTGCCCAGGCTTAAGCCTAGCCTAGCTGGCACTTGTGCCCAGGCTTAAGCCTAGCCTAGCTGGCACTTGTGCCCATGCCTTAAGCCTAGCCAGCACTTGTGCCCCCTGCCTTGATCCTAGCCAGCACTGCACTTGTGCCCAGGCCTTAAGCCTAGCCCGCACTTGTGCCCAGGCCTTAAGCCTAGCTCGCACTTGTGCCCAGGCCTTAAGCCTAGCCCGCACTTGTGCCCAGGCCTTAAGCCTAGCCCACACTTGTGCCCAGGCTTAAGCCTAGCCTAGCTGGCACTTGTGCCCATGCCTTAAGCCTAGCCAGCACTTGTGCCCCCTGCCCTGATCCTAGCCAGCACTGCACTTGTGCCCAGGCCTTAAGCCTAGCCCGCACTTGTGCCCCGACCTTAAGCCTAGCCCGCACTTGTGCCCCGGCCTTAAGCCTAGCCCGCACTTGTGCCCCGGCCTTAAGCCTAGCCGCACTTGTGCCCAGGCCTTAAGCCTAGCCCACACTTGTGCCCAGGCCTTAAGCCTAGCCCGCACTTGTGCCCAGGCCTTAAGCCTAGCCCGCACTTGTGCCCAGGCCTTAAGCCTAGCCCGCACTTGTGCCCAGGCCTTAAGCCTAGTCCGCACTTGTGCCCCGGCCTTAAGCCTAGCCCGCACTTGTGCCCCGGCCTTAAGCCTAGCCCGCACTTGTGCCCCGGCCTTAAGCCTAGCCCGCACTTGTGCCCCGGCCTTAAGCCTAGCCCGCACTTGTGCCCAGGCCTTAAGCCTAGCCCGCACTTGTGCCCAGGCCTTAAGCCTAGCCCGCACTTTTGCCCAGGCCTTTAGCCTAGCCCGCACTTGTGCCCAGGCCTTAAGCCTAGCCTAGCTGGCACTTGTGCCCATGCCTTAAGCCTAGCCCACACTTGTGCCCAGGCCTTAAGCCTAGCCTGCACTTGTGCCCAGGCCTTAAGGCTAGCCCGCACTTGTGCCCAGGCCTTAAGCCTAGCCTAGCTGGCACTTGTGCCCATGCCTTAAGCCTAGCCAGCACTTGTGCCCCCTGCCTTGATCCTAGCCAGCACTGCACTTGTGCCCAGGCCTTAAGCCTAGCCCGCACTTGTGCCCAGGCCTTAAGCCTAGCTCGCACTTGTGCCCAGGCCTTAAGCCTAGCCCGCACTTGTGCCCAGGCCTTAAGCCTAGCCGCACTTGTGCCCAGGCCTTAAGCCTAGCCCGCACTTTTGCCCAGGCCTTTAGCCTAGCCCGCACTTGTGCCCAGGCCTTAAGCCTAGCCCGCACTTGTGCCCAGGCTTAAGCCTAGCCTAGCTGGCACTTGTGACCAGGCTTAAGCCTAGCCTAGCTAGCACTTGTGCCCATGCCTTAAGCCTAGCCAGCACTTGTGCCCCCTGCCTTGATCCTAGCCAGCACTGCACTTGTGCCCAGGCCTTAAGCCTAGCCCGCACTTGTGCCCAGGCCTTAAGCCTAGCTCGCACTTGTGCCCAGGCCTTAAGCCTAGCCCGCACTTGTGCCCAGGCCTTAAGCCTAGCCCACACTTGTGCCCAGGCTTAAGTCTAGCCTAGCTGGCACTTGTGCCCATGCCTTAAGCCTAGCCAGCACTTGTGCCCCCTGCCCTGATCCTAGCCAGCACTGCACGTGTGCCCAGGCCTTAAGCCTAGCCCGCACTTGTGCCCCGACCTTAAGCCTAGCCCGCACTTGTGCCCCGGCCTTAAGCCTAGCCCGCACTTGTGCCCCGGCCTTAAGCCTAGCCCGCACTTGTGCCCCGGCCTTAAGCCTAGCACGCACTTGTGCCCAGGCCTTAAGCCTAGCCCGCACTTGTACCCCGGCCTTAAGCCTAGCCCGCACTTGTGCCCAGGCCTTAAGCCTAGCCCGCACTTGTGCCCCGGCCTTAAGCCTAGCCCGCACTTGTGCCCCGGCCTTAAGCCTAGCCCGCACTTGTGCCCCGGCCTTAAGCCTAGCCCGCACTTGTGCCCAGGCCTTAAGCCTAGCCCGCACTTGTGCCCAGGCCTTAAGCCTAGCCCGCACTTTTGCCCAGGCCTTTAGCCTAGCCCGCACTTGTGCCCAGGCCTTAAGCCTAGCCCGCACTTGTGCCCAGGCTTAAGCCTAGCCTAGCTGGCACTTGTGCCCAGGCTTAAGCCTAGCCTAGCTGGCACTTGTGCCCATGCCTTAAGCCTAGCCAGCACTTGTGCCCCCTGCCTTGATCCTAGCCAGCACTGCACTTGTGCCCAGGCCTTAAGCCTAGCCCGCACTTGTGCCCAGGCCTTAAGCCTTAAGCCTAGCTCGCACTTGTGCCCAGGCCTTAAGCCTAGCCCGCACTTGTGCCCAGGCCTTAAGCCTAGCCCACACTTGTGCCCAGGCTTAAGCCTAGCCTAGCTGGCACTTGTGCCCATGCCTTAAGCCTAGCCAGCACTTGTGCCCCCTGCCCTGATCCTAGCCAGCACTGCACTTGTGCCCAGGCCTTAAGCCTAGCCCGCACTTGTGCCCCGACCTTAAGCCTAGCCCGCACTTGTGCCCCGGCCTTAAGCCTAGCCCGCACTTGTGCCCCGGCCTTAAGCCTAGCCGCACTTGTGCCCAGGCCTTAAGCCTAGCCCACACTTGTGCCCAGGCCTTAAGCCTAGCCTGCACTTGTGCCCAGGCCTTAAGCCTAGCCCGCACTTGTGCCCAGGCCTTAAGCCTAGCCTAGCTGGCACTTGTGCCCATGCCTTAAGCCTAGCCCACACTTGTGCCCAGGCCTTAAGCCTAGCCTGCACTTGTGCCCAGGCCTTAAGGCTAGCCCGCACTTGTGCCCAGGCCTTAAGCCTAGCCTAGCTGGCACTTGTGCCCATGCCTTAAGCCTAGCCAGCACTTGTGCCCCCTGCCTTGATCCTAGCCAGCACTGCACTTGTGCCCAGGCCTTAAGCCTAGCCCGCACTGCACTTGTGCCCAGGCCTTAAGCCTAGCCCGCACTTGTGCCCAGGCCTTAAGCCTAGCTCGCACTTGTGCCCAGGCCTTAAGCCTAGCCCGCACTTGTGCCCAGGCCTTAAGCCTAGCCGCACTTGTGCCCAGGCCTTAAGCCTAGCCCGCACTTGAGCCCAGGCTTTAAGCCTAGCCCGCACTTGTGCCCAGGCCTTAAGCCTAGCCCACACTTGTGCCCAGGCCTTTAGCCTAGCCCGCACTTGTGCCCCGGTCTTAAGCCTAGCCCGCACTTGAGCCCCGGCCTTAAGCCTAGCCCGCACTTGTGCCCCGGCCTTAAGCCTAGCCCGCACTTGTGCCCAGGCCTTAAGCCTAGCCCGCACTTGTGCCCAGGCCTTATGCTTAGCCTAGCTGGCACTTTTGCCCATGCCTTAAGCCTAGCCAGCACTTGTGCCCCATGCCTTGATCCTAGCAAGCACTGCACTTGTGCTCCGGCCTTAAGCCTAGCCCGCACTTGTGCCCCAGCCTTAAGCCTAGCCCGCACTTGTGCACCGGCCTTAAGCCTAGCCCGCACTTGTGCCCCGGCCTTAAGCCTAGCCCGCACTTGTGCCCCGGCCTTAAGCCTAGCCCGCACTTGTGCCCCGGCCTTAAGCCTAGCACGCACTTGTGCCCAGGCCTTAAGCCTAGCCCGCACTTGTACCCCGGCCTTAAGCCTAGCCCGCACTTGTGCCCAGGCCTTAAGCCTAGCCCGCACTTGTGCCCAGGCCTTAAGCCTAGTCCGCACTTGTGCCCCGGCCTTAAGCCTAGCCCGCACTTGTGCCCCGGCCTTAAGCCTAGCCCGCACTTGTGCCCCGGCCTTAAGCCTAGCCCGCACTTGTGCCCCGGCCTTAAGCCTAGCCCGCACTTGTGCCCCGGCCTTAAGCCTAGCCCGCACTTGTGCCCAGGCCTTAAGCCTAGCCCGCACTTGTGCCCAGGCCTTAAGCCTAGCCCGCACTTTTGCCCAGGCCTTTAGCCTAGCCCGCACTTGTGCCCAGGCCTTAAGCCTAGCCCGCACTTGTGCCCAGGCTTAAGCCTAGCCTAGCTGGCACTTGTGCCCAGGCTTAAGCCTAGCCTAGCTGGCACTTGTGCCCATGCCTTAAGCCTAGCCAGCACTTGTGCCCCCTGCCTTGATCCTAGCCAGCACTGCACTTGTGCCCAGGCCTTAAGCCTAGCCCGCACTTGTGCCCAGGCCTTAAGCCTAGCTCGCACTTGTGCCCAGGCCTTAAGCCTAGCCCGCACTTGTGCCCAGGCCTTAAGCCTAGCCCACACTTGTGCCCAGGCTTAAGCCTAGCCTAGCTGGCACTTGTGCCCATGCCTTAAGCCTAGCCAGCACTTGTGCCCCCTGCCCTGATCCTAGCCAGCACTGCACTTGTGCCCAGGCCTTAAGCCTAGCCCGCACTTGTGCCCCGACCTTAAGCCTAGCCCGCACTTGTTCCCCGGCCTTAAGCCTAGCCCGCACTTGTGCCCCGGCCTTAAGCCTAGCCGCACTTGTGCCCAGGCCTTAAGCCTAGCCCACACTTGTGCCCAGGCCTTAAGCCTAGCCCGCACTTGTGCCCAGGCCTTAAGCCTAGCCCGCACTTGTGCCCAGGCCTTAAGCCTAGCCCGCACTTGTGCCCAGGCCTTAAGCCTAGTCCGCACTTGTGCCCCGGCCTTAAGCCTAGCCCGCACTTGTGCCCCGGCCTTAAGCCTAGCCCGCACTTGTGCCCCGGCCTTAAGCCTAGCCCGCACTTGTGCCCCGGCCTTAAGCCTAGCCCGCACTTGTGCCCAGGCCTTAAGCCTAGCCCGCACTTGTGCCCAGGCCTTAAGCCTAGCCCGCACTTTTGCCCAGGCCTTTAGCCTAGCCCGCACTTGTGCCCAGGCCTTAAGCCTAGCCCGCACTTGTGCCCAGGCTTAAGCCTAGCCTAGCTGGCACTTGTGCCCAGGCTTAAGCCTAGCCTAGCTGGCACTTGTGCCCATGCCTTAAGCCTAGCCAGCACTTGTGCCCCCTGCCTTGATCCTAGCCAGCACTGCCCTTGTGCCCAGGCCTTAAGCCTAGCCCGCACTTGTGCCCAGGCCTTAAGCCTAGCTCGCACTTGTGCCCAGGCCTTAAGCCTAGCCCGCACTTGTGCCCAGGCCTTAAGCCTAGCCCACACTTGTGCCCAGGCTTAAGCCTAGCCTAGCTGGCACTTGTGCCCATGCCTTAAGCCTAGCCAGCACTTGTGCCCCCTGCCCTGATCCTAGCCAGCACTGCACTTGTGCCCAGGCCTTAAGCCTAGCCCGCACTTGTGCCCCGACCTTAAGCCTAGCCCGCACTTGTGCCCCGGCCTTAAGCCTAGCCCGCACTTGTGCCCCGGCCTTAAGCCTAGCCGCACTTGTGCCCAGGCCTTAAGCCTAGCCCACACTTGTGCCCAGGCCTTAAGCCTAGCCTGCACTTGTGCCCAGGCCTTAAGCCTAGCCCGCACTTGTGCCCAGGCCTTAAGCCTAGCCTATCTGGCACTTGTGCCCATGCCTTAAGCCTAGCCCACACTTGTGCCCAGGCCTTAAGCCTAGCCCGCACTTGTGCCCAGGCCTTAAGCCTAGCCTAGCTGGCACTTGTGCCCATGCCTTAAGCCTAGCCAGCACTTGTGCCCCCTGCCTTGATCCTAGCAAGCACTGCACTTGTGCTCCGGCCTTAAGCCTAGCCCGCACTTGTGCCCCGGCCTTAAGCCTAGCCCGCACTTGTGCACCGGCCTTAAGCCTAGCCCGCACTTGTGCCCCGGCCTTAAGCCTAGCCCGCACTTGTGCCCAGGCCTTAAGCCTAGCCCGCACTTGTGCCCAGGCCTTAAGCCTAGCCCGCACTTGTGCCCAGGCCTTAAGCCTAGCCCACACTTGTGCCCAGGCTTAAGTCTAGCCTAGCTGGCACTTGTGCCCATGCCTTAAGCCTAGCCAGCACTTGTGCCCCCTGCCCTGATCCTAGCCAGCACTGCACGTGTGCCCAGGCCTTAAGCCTAGCCCGCACTTGTGCCCCGACCTTAAGCCTAGCCCGCACTTGTGCCCCGGCCTTAAGCCTAGCCCGCACTTGTGCCCCGGCCTTAAGCCTAGCCCGCACTTGTGCCCCGGCCTTAAGCCTAGCACGCACTTGTGCCCAGGCCTTAAGCCTAGCCCGCACTTGTGCCCCGGCCTTAAGCCTAGCCGCACTTGTGCCCAGGCCTTAAGCCTAGCCCACACTTGTGCCCAGGCCTTAAGCCTAGCCTGCACTTGTGCCCAGGCCTTAAGCCTAGCCCGCACTTGTGCCCAGGCCTTAAGCCTAGCCTATCTGGCACTTGTGCCCATGCCTTAAGCCTAGCCCACACTTGTGCCCAGGCCTTAAGCCTAGCCCGCACTTGTGCCCAGGCCTTAAGCCTAGCCTAGCTGGCACTTGTGCCCATGCCTTAAGCCTAGCCAGCACTTGTGCCCCCTGCCTTGATCCTAGCAAGCACTGCACTTGTGCTCCGGCCTTAAGCCTAGCCCGCACTTGTGCCCCGGCCTTAAGCCTAGCCCGCACTTGTGCACCGGCCTTAAGCCTAGCCCGCACTTGTGCCCCGGCCTTAAGCCTAGCCCGCACTTGTGCCCAGGCCTTAAGCCTAGCCCGCACTTGTGCCCAGGCCTTAAGCCTAGCCCGCACTTGTGCCCAGGCCTTAAGCCTAGCCCACACTTGTGCCCAGGCTTAAGTCTAGCCTAGCTGGCACTTGTGCCCATGCCTTAAGCCTAGCCAGCACTTGTGCCCCCTGCCCTGATCCTAGCCAGCACTGCACGTGTGCCCAGGCCTTAAGCCTAGCCCGCACTTGTGCCCCGACCTTAAGCCTAGCCCGCACTTGTGCCCCGGCCTTAAGCCTAGCCCGCACTTGTGCCCCGGCCTTAAGCCTAGCCCGCACTTGTGCCCCGGCCTTAAGCCTAGCCCGCACTTGTGCCCAGGCCTTAAGCCTAGCCCGCACTTGTGCCCCGGCCTTAAGCCTAGCCCGCACTTGTGCCCCGGCCTTAAGCCTAGCCCGCACTTGTGCCCCGGCCTTAAGCCTAGCCCGCACTTGTGCCCAGGCCTTAAGCCTAGCCCGCACTTGTGCCCAGGCCTTAAGCCTAGCCCGCACTTTTGCCCAGGCCTTTAGCCTAGCCCGCACTTGTGCCCAGGCCTTAAGCCTAGCCCGCACTTGTGCCCAGGCTTAAGCCTAGCCTAGCTGGCACTTGTGCCCAGGCTTAAGCCTAGCCTAGCTGGCACTTGTGCCCATGCCTTAAGCCTAGCCAGCACTTGTGCCCCCTGCCTTGATCCTAGCCAGCACTGCACTTGTGCCCAGGCCTTAAGCCTAGCCCGCACTTGTGCCCAGGCCTTAAGCCTTAAGCCTAGCTCGCACTTGTGCCCAGGCCTTAAGCCTAGCCCGCACTTGTGCCCAGGCCTTAAGCCTAGCCCACACTTGTGCCCAGGCTTAAGCCTAGCCTAGCTGGCACTTGTGCCCATGCCTTAAGCCTAGCCAGCACTTGTGCCCCCTGCCCTGATCCTAGCCAGCACTGCACTTGTGCCCAGGCCTTAAGCCTAGCCCGCACTTGTGCCCCGACCTTAAGCCTAGCCCGCACTTGTGCCCCGGCCTTAAGCCTAGCCCGCACTTGTGCCCCGGCCTTAAGCCTAGCCGCACTTGTGCCCAGGCCTTAAGCCTAGCCCACACTTGTGCCCAGGCCTTAAGCCTAGCCTGCACTTGTGCCCAGGCCTTAAGCCTAGCCCGCACTTGTGCCCAGGCCTTAAGCCTAGCCTAGCTGGCACTTGTGCCCATGCCTTAAGCCTAGCCCACACTTGTGCCCAGGCCTTAAGCCTAGCCTGCACTTGTGCCCAGGCCTTAAGGCTAGCCCGCACTTGTGCCCAGGCCTTAAGCCTAGCCTAGCTGGCACTTGTGCCCATGCCTTAAGCCTAGCCAGCACTTGTGCCCCCTGCCTTGATCCTAGCCAGCACTGCACTTGTGCCCAGGCCTTAAGCCTAGCCCGCACTGCACTTGTGCCCAGGCCTTAAGCCTAGCCCGCACTTGTGCCCAGGCCTTAAGCCTAGCTCGCACTTGTGCCCAGGCCTTAAGCCTAGCCCGCACTTGTGCCCAGGCCTTAAGCCTAGCCGCACTTGTGCCCAGGCCTTAAGCCTAGCCCGCACTTGAGCCCAGGCTTTAAGCCTAGCCCGCACTTGTGCCCAGGCCTTAAGCCTAGCCCACACTTGTGCCCAGGCCTTTAGCCTAGCCCGCACTTGTGCCCCGGTCTTAAGCCTAGCCCGCACTTGAGCCCCGGCCTTAAGCCTAGCCCGCACTTGTGCCCCGGCCTTAAGCCTAGCCCGCACTTGTGCCCAGGCCTTAAGCCTAGCCCGCACTTGTGCCCAGGCCTTATGCTTAGCCTAGCTGGCACTTTTGCCCATGCCTTAAGCCTAGCCAGCACTTGTGCCCCATGCCTTGATCCTAGCAAGCACTGCACTTGTGCTCCGGCCTTAAGCCTAGCCCGCACTTGTGCCCCAGCCTTAAGCCTAGCCCGCACTTGTGCACCGGCCTTAAGCCTAGCCCGCACTTGTGCCCCGGCCTTAAGCCTAGCCCGCACTTGTGCCCCGGCCTTAAGCCTAGCCCGCACTTGTGCCCCGGCCTTAAGCCTAGCACGCACTTGTGCCCAGGCCTTAAGCCTAGCCCGCACTTGTACCCCGGCCTTAAGCCTAGCCCGCACTTGTGCCCAGGCCTTAAGCCTAGCCCGCACTTGTGCCCAGGCCTTAAGCCTAGTCCGCACTTGTGCCCCGGCCTTAAGCCTAGCCCGCACTTGTGCCCCGGCCTTAAGCCTAGCCCGCACTTGTGCCCCGGCCTTAAGCCTAGCCCGCACTTGTGCCCCGGCCTTAAGCCTAGCCCGCACTTGTGCCCCGGCCTTAAGCCTAGCCCGCACTTGTGCCCAGGCCTTAAGCCTAGCCCGCACTTGTGCCCAGGCCTTAAGCCTAGCCCGCACTTTTGCCCAGGCCTTTAGCCTAGCCCGCACTTGTGCCCAGGCCTTAAGCCTAGCCCGCACTTGTGCCCAGGCTTAAGCCTAGCCTAGCTGGCACTTGTGCCCAGGCTTAAGCCTAGCCTAGCTGGCACTTGTGCCCATGCCTTAAGCCTAGCCAGCACTTGTGCCCCCTGCCTTGATCCTAGCCAGCACTGCACTTGTGCCCAGGCCTTAAGCCTAGCCCGCACTTGTGCCCAGGCCTTAAGCCTAGCTCGCACTTGTGCCCAGGCCTTAAGCCTAGCCCGCACTTGTGCCCAGGCCTTAAGCCTAGCCCACACTTGTGCCCAGGCTTAAGCCTAGCCTAGCTGGCACTTGTGCCCATGCCTTAAGCCTAGCCAGCACTTGTGCCCCCTGCCCTGATCCTAGCCAGCACTGCACTTGTGCCCAGGCCTTAAGCCTAGCCCGCACTTGTGCCCCGACCTTAAGCCTAGCCCGCACTTGTTCCCCGGCCTTAAGCCTAGCCCGCACTTGTGCCCCGGCCTTAAGCCTAGCCGCACTTGTGCCCAGGCCTTAAGCCTAGCCCACACTTGTGCCCAGGCCTTAAGCCTAGCCCGCACTTGTGCCCAGGCCTTAAGCCTAGCCCGCACTTGTGCCCAGGCCTTAAGCCTAGCCCGCACTTGTGCCCAGGCCTTAAGCCTAGTCCGCACTTGTGCCCCGGCCTTAAGCCTAGCCCGCACTTGTGCCCCGGCCTTAAGCCTAGCCCGCACTTGTGCCCCGGCCTTAAGCCTAGCCCGCACTTGTGCCCCGGCCTTAAGCCTAGCCCGCACTTGTGCCCAGGCCTTAAGCCTAGCCCGCACTTGTGCCCAGGCCTTAAGCCTAGCCCGCACTTTTGCCCAGGCCTTTAGCCTAGCCCGCACTTGTGCCCAGGCCTTAAGCCTAGCCCGCACTTGTGCCCAGGCTTAAGCCTAGCCTAGCTGGCACTTGTGCCCAGGCTTAAGCCTAGCCTAGCTGGCACTTGTGCCCATGCCTTAAGCCTAGCCAGCACTTGTGCCCCCTGCCTTGATCCTAGCCAGCACTGCCCTTGTGCCCAGGCCTTAAGCCTAGCCCGCACTTGTGCCCAGGCCTTAAGCCTAGCTCGCACTTGTGCCCAGGCCTTAAGCCTAGCCCGCACTTGTGCCCAGGCCTTAAGCCTAGCCCACACTTGTGCCCAGGCTTAAGCCTAGCCTAGCTGGCACTTGTGCCCATGCCTTAAGCCTAGCCAGCACTTGTGCCCCCTGCCCTGATCCTAGCCAGCACTGCACTTGTGCCCAGGCCTTAAGCCTAGCCCGCACTTGTGCCCCGACCTTAAGCCTAGCCCGCACTTGTGCCCCGGCCTTAAGCCTAGCCCGCACTTGTGCCCCGGCCTTAAGCCTAGCCGCACTTGTGCCCAGGCCTTAAGCCTAGCCCACACTTGTGCCCAGGCCTTAAGCCTAGCCTGCACTTGTGCCCAGGCCTTAAGCCTAGCCCGCACTTGTGCCCAGGCCTTAAGCCTAGCCTATCTGGCACTTGTGCCCATGCCTTAAGCCTAGCCCACACTTGTGCCCAGGCCTTAAGCCTAGCCCGCACTTGTGCCCAGGCCTTAAGCCTAGCCTAGCTGGCACTTGTGCCCATGCCTTAAGCCTAGCCAGCACTTGTGCCCCCTGCCTTGATCCTAGCAAGCACTGCACTTGTGCTCCGGCCTTAAGCCTAGCCCGCACTTGTGCCCCGGCCTTAAGCCTAGCCCGCACTTGTGCACCGGCCTTAAGCCTAGCCCGCACTTGTGCCCCGGCCTTAAGCCTAGCCCGCACTTGTGCCCAGGCCTTAAGCCTAGCCCGCACTTGTGCCCCGGCCTTAAGCCTAGCCCGCACTTGTGCCCCGGCCTTAAGCCTAGCCCGCACTTGTGCCCCGGCCTTAAGCCTAGCCCGCACTTGTGCCCAGGCCTTAAGCCTAGCCCGCACTTGTGCCCAGGCCTTAAGCCTAGCCCGCACTTTTGCCCAGGCCTTTAGCCTAGCCCGCACTTGTGCCCAGGCCTTAAGCCTAGCCCGCACTTGTGCCCAGGCTTAAGCCTAGCCTAGCTGGCACTTGTGCCCAGGCTTAAGCCTAGCCTAGCTGGCACTTGTGCCCATGCCTTAAGCCTAGCCAGCACTTGTGCCCCCTGCCTTGATCCTAGCCAGCACTGCACTTGTGCCCAGGCCTTAAGCCTAGCCCGCACTTGTGCCCAGGCCTTAAGCCTTAAGCCTAGCTCGCACTTGTGCCCAGGCCTTAAGCCTAGCCCGCACTTGTGCCCAGGCCTTAAGCCTAGCCCACACTTGTGCCCAGGCTTAAGCCTAGCCTAGCTGGCACTTGTGCCCATGCCTTAAGCCTAGCCAGCACTTGTGCCCCCTGCCCTGATCCTAGCCAGCACTGCACTTGTGCCCAGGCCTTAAGCCTAGCCCGCACTTGTGCCCCGACCTTAAGCCTAGCCCGCACTTGTGCCCCGGCCTTAAGCCTAGCCCGCACTTGTGCCCCGGCCTTAAGCCTAGCCGCACTTGTGCCCAGGCCTTAAGCCTAGCCCACACTTGTGCCCAGGCCTTAAGCCTAGCCTGCACTTGTGCCCAGGCCTTAAGCCTAGCCCGCACTTGTGCCCAGGCCTTAAGCCTAGCCTAGCTGGCACTTGTGCCCATGCCTTAAGCCTAGCCCACACTTGTGCCCAGGCCTTAAGCCTAGCCTGCACTTGTGCCCAGGCCTTAAGGCTAGCCCGCACTTGTGCCCAGGCCTTAAGCCTAGCCTAGCTGGCACTTGTGCCCATGCCTTAAGCCTAGCAAGCACTTGTGCCCCCTGCCTTGATCCTAGCCAGCACTGCACTTGTGCCCAGGCCTTAAGCCTAGCCCGCACTTGTGCCCAGGCCTTAAGCCTAGCTCGCACTTGTGCCCAGGCCTTAAGCCTAGCCCGCACTTGTGCCCAGGCCTTAAGCCTAGCCGCACTTGTGCCCAGGCCTTAAGCCTAGCCCGCACTTGAGCCCAGGCTTTAAGCCTAGCCCGCACTTGTGCCCAGGCCTTAAGCCTAGCCCACACTTGTGCCCAGGCCTTTAGCCTAGCCCGCACTTGTGCCCCGGTCTTAAGCCTAGCCCGCACTTGAGCCCCGGCCTTAAGCCTAGCCCGCACTTGTGCCCCGGCCTTAAGCCTAGCCCGCACTTGTGCCCAGGCCTTAAGCCTAGCCCGCACTTGTGCCCAGGCCTTATGCTTAGCCTAGCTGGCACTTTTGCCCATGCCTTAAGCCTAGCCAGCACTTGTGCCCCATGCCTTGATCCTAGCAAGCACTGCACTTGTGCTCCGGCCTTAAGCCTAGCCCGCACTTGTGCCCCAGCCTTAAGCCTAGCCCGCACTTGTGCACCGGCCTTAAGCCTAGCCCGCACTTGTGCCCCGGCCTTAAGCCTAGCCCGCACTTGTGCCCCGGCCTTAAGCCTAGCCCGCACTTGTGCCCCGGCCTTAAGCCTAGCACGCACTTGTGCCCAGGCCTTAAGCCTAGCCCGCACTTGTACCCCGGCCTTAAGCCTAGCCCGCACTTGTGCCCAGGCCTTAAGCCTAGCCCGCACTTGTGCCCAGGCCTTAAGCCTAGTCCGCACTTGTGCCCCGGCCTTAAGCCTAGCCCGCACTTGTGCCCCGGCCTTAAGCCTAGCCCGCACTTGTGCCCCGGCCTTAAGCCTAGCCCGCACTTGTGCCCCGGCCTTAAGCCTAGCCCGCACCTGTGCCCAGGCCTTAAGCCTAGCCCGCACTTGTGCCCAGGCCTTAAGCCTAGCCCGCACTTTTGCCCAGGCCTTTAGCCTAGCCCGCACTTGTGCCCAGGCCTTAAGCCTAGCCCGCACTTGTGCCCAGGCTTAAGCCTAGCCTAGCTGGCACTTGTGCCCAGGCTTAAGCCTAGCCTAGCTGGCACTTGTGCCCATGCCTTAAGCCTAGCCAGCACTTGTGCCCCCTGCCTTGATCCTAGCCAGCACTGCACTTGTGCCCAGGCCTTAAGCCTAGCCTAGCTGGCACTTGTGCCCATGCCTTAAGCCTAGCCAGCACTTGTGCCCCCTGCCTTGATCCTAGCCAGCACTGCACTTGTGCCCAGGCCTTAAGCCTAGCCCGCACTTGTGCCCAGGCCTTAAGCCTAGCTCGCACTTGTGCCCAGGCCTTAAGCCTAGCCCGCACTTGTGCCCAGGCCTTAAGCCTAGCCGCACTTGTGCCCAGGCCTTAAGCCTAGCCCGCACTTGAGCCCAGGCTTTAAGCCTAGCCCGCACTTGTGCCCAGGCCTTAAGCCTAGCCCACACTTGTGCCCAGGCCTTTAGCCTAGCCCGCACTTGTGCCCCGGTCTTAAGCCTAGCCCGCACTTGAGCCCCGGCCTTAAGCCTAGCCCGCACTTGTGCCCCGGCCTTAAGCCTAGCCCGCACTTGTGCCCAGGCCTTAAGCCTAGCCCGCACTTGTGCCCAGGCCTTATGCTTAGCCTAGCTGGCACTTTTGCCCATGCCTTAAGCCTAGCCAGCACTTGTGCCCCATGCCTTGATCCTAGCAAGCACTGCACTTGTGCTCCGGCCTTAAGCCTAGCCCGCACTTGTGCCCCAGCCTTAAGCCTAGCCCGCACTTGTGCACCGGCCTTAAGCCTAGCCCGCACTTGTGCCCCGGCCTTAAGCCTAGCCCGCACTTGTGCCCCGGCCTTAAGCCTAGCCCGCACTTGTGCCCCGGCCTTAAGCCTAGCACGCACTTGTGCCCAGGCCTTAAGCCTAGCCCGCACTTGTACCCCGGCCTTAAGCCTAGCCCGCACTTGTGCCCAGGCCTTAAGCCTAGCCCGCACTTGTGCCCAGGCCTTAAGCCTAGTCCGCACTTGTGCCCCGGCCTTAAGCCTAGCCCGCACTTGTGCCCCGGCCTTAAGCCTAGCCCGCACTTGTGCCCCGGCCTTAAGCCTAGCCCGCACTTGTGCCCCGGCCTTAAGCCTAGCCCGCACTTGTGCCCAGGCCTTAAGCCTAGCCCGCACTTGTGCCCAGGCCTTAAGCCTAGCCCGCACTTTTGCCCAGGCCTTTAGCCTAGCCCGCACTTGTGCCCAGGCCTTAAGCCTAGCCCGCACTTGTGCCCAGGCTTAAGCCTAGCCTAGCTGGCACTTGTGCCCAGGCTTAAGCCTAGCCTAGCTGGCACTTGTGCCCATGCCTTAAGCCTAGCCAGCACTTGTGCCCCCTGCCTTGATCCTAGCCAGCACTGCACTTGTGCCCAGGCCTTAAGCCTAGCCCGCACTTGTGCCCAGGCCTTAAGCCTAGCTCGCACTTGTGCCCAGGCCTTAAGCCTAGCCCGCACTTGTGCCCAGGCCTTAAGCCTAGCCCACACTTGTGCCCAGGCTTAAGCCTAGCCTAGCTGGCACTTGTGCCCATGCCTTAAGCCTAGCCAGCACTTGTGCCCCCTGCCCTGATCCTAGCCAGCACTGCACTTGTGCCCAGGCCTTAAGCCTAGCCCGCACTTGTGCCCCGACCTTAAGCCTAGCCCGCACTTGTGCCCCGGCCTTAAGCCTAGCCCGCACTTGTGCCCCGGCCTTAAGCCTAGCCGCACTTGTGCCCAGGCCTTAAGCCTAGCCCACACTTGTGCCCAGGCCTTAAGCCTAGCCCGCACTTGTGCCCAGGCCTTAAGCCTAGCCCGCACTTGTGCCCAGGCCTTAAGCCTAGCCCGCACTTGTGCCCAGGCCTTAAGCCTAGTCCGCACTTGTGCCCCGGCCTTAAGCCTAGCCCGCACTTGTGCCCCGGCCTTAAGCCTAGCCCGCACTTGTGCCCCGGCCTTAAGCCTAGCCCGCACTTGTGCCCCGGCCTTAAGCCTAGCCCGCACTTGTGCCCAGGCCTTAAGCCTAGCCCGCACTTGTGCCCAGGCCTTAAGCCTAGCCCGCACTTTTGCCCAGGCCTTTAGCCTAGCCCGCACTTGTGCCCAGGCCTTAAGCCTAGCCTAGCTGGCACTTGTGCCCATGCCTTAAGCCTAGCCCACACTTGTGCCCAGGCCTTAAGCCTAGCCTGCACTTGTGCCCAGGCCTTAAGGCTAGCCCGCACTTGTGCCCAGGCCTTAAGCCTAGCCTAGCTGGCACTTGTGCCCATGCCTTAAGCCTAGCCAGCACTTGTGCCCCCTGCCTTGATCCTAGCCAGCACTGCACTTGTGCCCAGGCCTTAAGCCTAGCCCGCACTTGTGCCCAGGCCTTAAGCCTAGCTCGCACTTGTGCCCAGGCCTTAAGCCTAGCCCGCACTTGTGCCCAGGCCTTAAGCCTAGCCGCACTTGTGCCCAGGCCTTAAGCCTAGCCCGCACTTTTGCCCAGGCCTTTAGCCTAGCCCGCACTTGTGCCCAGGCCTTAAGCCTAGCCCGCACTTGTGCCCAGGCTTAAGCCTAGCCTAGCTGGCACTTGTGACCAGGCTTAAGCCTAGCCTAGCTAGCACTTGTGCCCATGCCTTAAGCCTAGCCAGCACTTGTGCCCCCTGCCTTGATCCTAGCCAGCACTGCACTTGTGCCCAGGCCTTAAGCCTAGCCCGCACTTGTGCCCAGGCCTTAAGCCTAGCTCGCACTTGTGCCCAGGCCTTAAGCCTAGCCCGCACTTGTGCCCAGGCCTTAAGCCTAGCCCACACTTGTGCCCAGGCTTAAGCCTAGCCTAGCTGGCACTTGTGCCCATGCCTTAAGCCTAGCCAGCACTTGTGCCCCCTGCCCTGATCCTAGCCAGCACTGCACGTGTGCCCAGGCCTTAAGCCTAGCCCGCACTTGTGCCCCGACCTTAAGCCTAGCCCGCACTTGTGCCCCGGCCTTAAGCCTAGCCCGCACTTGTGCCCCGGCCTTAAGCCTAGCCCGCACTTGTGCCCCGGCCTTAAGCCTAGCACGCACTTGTGCCCAGGCCTTAAGCCTAGCCCGCACTTGTACCCCGGCCTTAAGCCTAGCCCGCACTTGTGCCCAGGCCTTAAGCCTAGCCCGCACTTGTGCCCCGGCCTTAAGCCTAGCCCGCACTTGTGCCCCGGCCTTAAGCCTAGCCCGCACTTGTGCCCCGGCCTTAAGCCTAGCCCGCACTTGTGCCCAGGCCTTAAGCCTAGCCCGCACTTGTGCCCAGGCCTTAAGCCTAGCCCGCACTTTTGCCCAGGCCTTTAGCCTAGCCCGCACTTGTGCCCAGGCCTTAAGCCTAGCCCGCACTTGTGCCCAGGCTTAAGCCTAGCCTAGCTGGCACTTGTGCCCAGGCTTAAGCCTAGCCTAGCTGGCACTTGTGCCCATGCCTTAAGCCTAGCCAGCACTTGTGCCCCCTGCCTTGATCCTAGCCAGCACTGCACTTGTGCCCAGGCCTTAAGCCTAGCCCGCACTTGTGCCCAGGCCTTAAGCCTTAAGCCTAGCTCGCACTTGTGCCCAGGCCTTAAGCCTAGCCCGCACTTGTGCCCAGGCCTTAAGCCTAGCCCACACTTGTGCCCAGGCTTAAGCCTAGCCTAGCTGGCACTTGTGCCCATGCCTTAAGCCTAGCCAGCACTTGTGCCCCCTGTCCTGATCCTAGCCAGCACTGCACTTGTGCCCAGGCCTTAAGCCTAGCCCGCACTTGTGCCCCGACCTTAAGCCTAGCCCGCACTTGTGCCCCGGCCTTAAGCCTAGCCCGCACTTGTGCCCCGGCCTTAAGCCTAGCCGCACTTGTGCCCAGGCCTTAAGCCTAGCCCACACTTGTGCCCAGGCCTTAAGCCTAGCCTGCACTTGTGCCCAGGCCTTAAGCCTAGCCCGCACTTGTGCCCAGGCCTTAAGCCTAGCCTAGCTGGCACTTGTGCCCATGCCTTAAGCCTAGCCCACACTTGTGCCCAGGCCTTAAGCCTAGCCTGCACTTGTGCCCAGGCCTTAAGGCTAGCCCGCACTTGTGCCCAGGCCTTAAGCCTAGCCTAGCTGGCACTTGTGCCCATGCCTTAAGCCTAGCCAGCACTTGTGCCCCCTGCCTTGATCCTAGCCAGCACTGCACTTGTGCCCAGGCCTTAAGCCTAGCCCGCACTGCACTTGTGCCCAGGCCTTAAGCCTAGCCCGCACTTGTGCCCAGGCCTTAAGCCTAGCTCGCACTTGTGCCCAGGCCTTAAGCCTAGCCCGCACTTGTGCCCAGGCCTTAAGCCTAGCCGCACTTGTGCCCAGGCCTTAAGCCTAGCCCGCACTTGAGCCCAGGCTTTAAGCCTAGCCCGCACTTGTGCCCAGGCCTTAAGCCTAGCCCACACTTGTGCCCAGGCCTTTAGCCTAGCCCGCACTTGTGCCCCGGTCTTAAGCCTAGCCCGCACTTGAGCCCCGGCCTTAAGCCTAGCCCGCACTTGTGCCCCGGCCTTAAGCCTAGCCCGCACTTGTGCCCAGGCCTTAAGCCTAGCCCGCACTTGTGCCCAGGCCTTATGCTTAGCCTAGCTGGCACTTTTGCCCATGCCTTAAGCCTAGCCAGCACTTGTGCCCCATGCCTTGATCCTAGCAAGCACTGCACTTGTGCTCCGGCCTTAAGCCTAGCCCGCACTTGTGCCCCAGCCTTAAGCCTAGCCCGCACTTGTGCACCGGCCTTAAGCCTAGCCCGCACTTGTGCCCCGGCCTTAAGCCTAGCCCGCACTTGTGCCCCGGCCTTAAGCCTAGCCCGCACTTGTGCCCCGGCCTTAAGCCTAGCACGCACTTGTGCCCAGGCCTTAAGCCTAGCCCGCACTTGTACCCCGGCCTTAAGCCTAGCCCGCACTTGTGCCCAGGCCTTAAGCCTAGCCCGCACTTGTGCCCAGGCCTTAAGCCTAGTCCGCACTTGTGCCCCGGCCTTAAGCCTAGCCCGCACTTGTGCCCCGGCCTTAAGCCTAGCCCGCACTTGTGCCCCGGCCTTAAGCCTAGCCCGCACTTGTGCCCCGGCCTTAAGCCTAGCCCGCACTTGTGCCCAGGCCTTAAGCCTAGCCCGCACTTGTGCCCAGGCCTTAAGCCTAGCCCGCACTTTTGCCCAGGCCTTTAGCCTAGCCCGCACTTGTGCCCAGGCCTTAAGCCTAGCCCGCACTTGTGCCCAGGCTTAAGCCTAGCCTAGCTGGCACTTGTGCCCAGGCTTAAGCCTAGCCTAGCTGGCACTTGTGCCCATGCCTTAAGCCTAGCCAGCACTTGTGCCCCCTGCCTTGATCCTAGCCAGCACTGCACTTGTGCCCAGGCCTTAAGCCTAGCCCGCACTTGTGCCCAGGCCTTAAGCCTAGCTCGCACTTGTGCCCAGGCCTTAAGCCTAGCCCGCACTTGTGCCCAGGCCTTAAGCCTAGCCCACACTTGTGCCCAGGCTTAAGCCTAGCCTAGCTGGCACTTGTGCCCATGCCTTAAGCCTAGCCAGCACTTGTGCCCCCTGCCCTGATCCTAGCCAGCACTGCACTTGTGCCCAGGCCTTAAGCCTAGCCCGCACTTGTGCCCCGACCTTAAGCCTAGCCCGCACTTGTGCCCCGGCCTTAAGCCTAGCCCGCACTTGTGCCCCGGCCTTAAGCCTAGCCGCACTTGTGCCCAGGCCTTAAGCCTAGCCCACACTTGTGCCCAGGCCTTAAGCCTAGCCCGCACTTGTGCCCAGGCCTTAAGCCTAGCCCGCACTTGTGCCCAGGCCTTAAGCCTAGCCCGCACTTGTGCCCAGGCCTTAAGCCTAGTCCGCACTTGTGCCCCGGCCTTAAGCCTAGCCCGCACTTGTGCCCCGGCCTTAAGCCTAGCCCGCACTTGTGCCCCGGCCTTAAGCCTAGCCCGCACTTGTGCCCCGGCCTTAAGCCTAGCCCGCACTTGTGCCCAGGCCTTAAGCCTAGCCCGCACTTGTGCCCAGGCCTTAAGCCTAGCCCGCACTTTTGCCCAGGCCTTTAGCCTAGCCCGCACTTGTGCCCAGGCCTTAAGCCTAGCCCGCACTTGTGCCCAGGCTTAAGCCTAGCCTAGCTGGCACTTGTGCCCAGGCTTAAGCCTAGCCTAGCTGGCACTTGTGCCCATGCCTTAAGCCTAGCCAGCACTTGTGCCCCCTGCCTTGATCCTAGCCAGCACTGCACTTGTGCCCAGGCCTTAAGCCTAGCCCGCACTTGTGCCCAGGCCTTAAGCCTAGCTCGCACTTGTGCCCAGGCCTTAAGCCTAGCCCGCACTTGTGCCCAGGCCTTAAGCCTAGCCCACACTTGTGCCCAGGCTTAAGCCTAGCCTAGCTGGCACTTGTGCCCATGCCTTAAGCCTAGCCAGCACTTGTGCCCCCTGCCCTGATCCTAGCCAGCACTGCACTTGTGCCCAGGCCTTAAGCCTAGCCCGCACTTGTGCCCCGACCTTAAGCCTAGCCCGCACTTGTGCCCCGGCCTTAAGCCTAGCCCGCACTTGTGCCCCGGCCTTAAGCCTAGCCGCACTTGTGCCCAGGCCTTAAGCCTAGCCCACACTTGTGCCCAGGCCTTAAGCCTAGCCTATCTGGCACTTGTGCCCAGGCCTTAAGCCTAGCCTGCACTTGTGCCCAGGCCTTAAGCCTAGCCCGCACTTGTGCCCAGGCCTTAAGCCTAGCCTATCTGGCACTTGTGCCCATGCCTTAAGCCTAGCCCACACTTGTGCCCAGGCCTTAAGCCTAGCCCGCACTTGTGCCCAGGCCTTAAGCCTAGCCTAGCTGGCACTTGTGCCCATGCCTTAAGCCTAGCCAGCACTTGTGCCCCCTGCCTTGATCCTAGCAAGCACTGCACTTGTGCTCCGGCCTTAAGCCTAGCCCGCACTTGTGCCCCGGCCTTAAGCCTAGCCCGCACTTGTGCACCGGCCTTAAGCCTAGCCCGCACTTGTGCCCCGGCCTTAAGCCTAGCCCGCACTTGTGCCCAGGCCTTAAGCCTAGCCCGCACTTGTGCCCCGGCCTTAAGCCTAGCCCGCACTTGTGCCCCGGCCTTAAGCCTAGCCCGCACTTGTGCCCCGGCCTTAAGCCTAGCCCGCACTTGTGCCCCGGCCTTAAGCCTAGCCCGCACTTGTGCCCAGGCCTTAAGCCTAGCCCGCACTTGTGCCCAGGCCTTAAGCCTAGCCCGCACTTTTGCCCAGGCCTTTAGCCTAGCCCGCACTTGTGCCCAGGCCTTAAGCCTAGCCCGCACTTGTGCCCAGGCTTAAGCCTAGCCTAGCTGGCACTTGTGCCCAGGCTTAAGCCTAGCCTAGCTGGCACTTGTGCCCATGCCTTAAGCCTAGCCAGCACTTGTGCCCCCTGCCTTGATCCTAGCCAGCACTGCACTTGTGCCCAGGCCTTAAGCCTAGCCCGCACTTGTGCCCAGGCCTTAAGCCTAGCTCGCACTTGTGCCCAGGCCTTAAGCCTAGCCCGCACTTGTGCCCAGGCCTTAAGCCTAGCCCACACTTGTGCCCAGGCTTAAGCCTAGCCTAGCTGGCACTTGTGCCCATGCCTTAAGCCTAGCCAGCACTTGTGCCCCCTGCCCTGATCCTAGCCAGCACTGCACGTGTGCCCAGGCCTTAAGCCTAGCCCGCACTTGTGCCCCGACCTTAAGCCTAGCCCGCACTTGTGCCCCGGCCTTAAGCCTAGCCCGCAGTTGTGCCCCGGCCTTAAGCCTAGCCCGCACTTGTGCCCCGGCCTTAAGCCTAGCACGCACTTGTGCCCAGGCCTTAAGCCTAGCCCGCACTTGTACCCCGGCCTTAAGCCTAGCCCGCACTTGTGCCCAGGCCTTAAGCCTAGCCCGCACTTGTGCCCAGGCCTTAAGCCTAGCCCGCACTTGTACCCCGGCCTTAAGCCTAGCCCGCACTTGTGCCCAGGCCTTAAGCCTAGCCCGCACTTGTGCCCAGGCCTTAAGCCTAGCCCGCACTTGTGCCCAGGCCTTAAGCCTAGCCCGCACTTTTGCCCAGGCCTTTAGCCTAGCCCGCACTTGTGCCCAGGCCTTAAGCCTAGCCCGCACTTGTGCCCAGGCTTAAGCCTAGCCTAGCTGGCACTTGTGCCCAGGCTTAAGCCTAGCCTAGCTGGCACTTGTGCCCATGCCTTAAGCCTAGCCAGCACTTGTGCCCCCTGCCTTGATCCTAGCCAGCACTGCACTTGTGCCCAGGCCTTAAGCCTAGCCCGCACTTGTGCCCAGGCCTTAAGCCTTAAGCCTAGCTCGCACTTGTGCCCAGGCCTTAAGCCTAGCCCGCACTTGTGCCCAGGCCTTAAGCCTAGCCCACACTTGTGCCCAGGCTTAAGCCTAGCCTAGCTGGCACTTGTGCCCATGCCTTAAGCCTAGCCAGCACTTGTGCCCCCTGCCCTGATCCTAGCCAGCACTGCACTTGTGCCCAGGCCTTAAGCCTAGCCCGCACTTGTGCCCCGACCTTAAGCCTAGCCCGCACTTGTGCCCCGGCCTTAAGCCTAGCCCGCACTTGTGCCCCGGCCTTAAGCCTAGCCGCACTTGTGCCCAGGCCTTAAGCCTAGCCCACACTTGTGCCCAGGCCTTAAGCCTAGCCTGCACTTGTGCCCAGGCCTTAAGCCTAGCCCGCACTTGTGCCCAGGCCTTAAGCCTAGCCTAGCTGGCACTTGTGCCCATGCCTTAAGCCTAGCCCACACTTGTGCCCAGGCCTTAAGCCTAGCCTGCACTTGTGCCCAGGCCTTAAGGCTAGCCCGCACTTGTGCCCAGGCCTTAAGCCTAGCCTAGCTGGCACTTGTGCCCATGCCTTAAGCCTAGCCAGCACTTGTGCCCCCTGCCTTGATCCTAGCCAGCACTGCACTTGTGCCCAGGCCTTAAGCCTAGCCCGCACTTGTGCCCAGGCCTTAAGCCTAGCTCGCACTTGTGCCCAGGCCTTAAGCCTAGCCCGCACTTGTGCCCAGGCCTTAAGCCTAGCCCACACTTGTGCCCAGGCTTAAGCCTAGCCTAGCTGGCACTTGTGCCCATGCCTTAAGCCTAGCCAGCACTTGTGCCCCCTGCCCTGATCCTAGCCAGCACTGCACGTGTGCCCAGGCCTTAAGCCTAGCCCGCACTTGTGCCCCGACCTTAAGCCTAGCCCGCACTTGTGCCCCGGCCTTAAGCCTAGCCCGCAGTTGTGCCCCGGCCTTAAGCCTAGCCCGCACTTGTGCCCCGGCCTTAAGCCTAGCACGCACTTGTGCCCAGGCCTTAAGCCTAGCCCGCACTTGTACCCCGGCCTTAAGCCTAGCCCGCACTTGTGCCCAGGCCTTAAGCCTAGCCCGCACTTGTGCCCAGGCCTTAAGCCTAGCCCGCACTTGTACCCCGGCCTTAAGCCTAGCCTGCACTTGTGCCCAGGCCTTAAGCCTAGCCCGCACTTGTGCCCAGGCCTTAAGCCTAGCCCGCACTTGTGCCCAGGCCTTAAGCCTAGCCCGCACTTTTGCCCAGGCCTTTAGCCTAGCCCGCACTTGTGCCCAGGCCTTAAGCCTAGCCCGCACTTGTGCCCAGGCTTAAGCCTAGCCTAGCTGGCACTTGTGCCCAGGCTTAAGCCTAGCCTAGCTGGCACTTGTGCCCATGCCTTAAGCCTAGCCAGCACTTGTGCCCCCTGCCTTGATCCTAGCCAGCACTGCACTTGTGCCCAGGCCTTAAGCCTAGCCCGCACTTGTGCCCAGGCCTTAAGCCTTAAGCCTAGCTCGCACTTGTGCCCAGGCCTTAAGCCTAGCCCGCACTTGTGCCCAGGCCTTAAGCCTAGCCCACACTTGTGCCCAGGCTTAAGCCTAGCCTAGCTGGCACTTGTGCCCATGCCTTAAGCCTAGCCAGCACTTGTGCCCCCTGCCCTGATCCTAGCCAGCACTGCACTTGTGCCCAGGCCTTAAGCCTAGCCCGCACTTGTGCCCCGACCTTAAGCCTAGCCCGCACTTGTGCCCCGGCCTTAAGCCTAGCCCGCACTTGTGCCCCGGCCTTAAGCCTAGCCGCACTTGTGCCCAGGCCTTAAGCCTAGCCCACACTTGTGCCCAGGCCTTAAGCCTAGCCTGCACTTGTGCCCAGGCCTTAAGCCTAGCCCGCACTTGTGCCCAGGCCTTAAGCCTAGCCTAGCTGGCACTTGTGCCCATGCCTTAAGCCTAGCCCACACTTGTGCCCAGGCCTTAAGCCTAGCCTGCACTTGTGCCCAGGCCTTAAGGCTAGCCCGCACTTGTGCCCAGGCCTTAAGCCTAGCCTAGCTGGCACTTGTGCCCATGCCTTAAGCCTAGCCAGCACTTGTGCCCCCTGCCTTGATCCTAGCCAGCACTGCACTTGTGCCCAGGCCTTAAGCCTAGCCCGCACTTGTGCCCAGGCCTTAAGCCTAGCTCGCACTTGTGCCCAGGCCTTAAGTCTAGCCCGCACTTGTGCCCAGGCCTTAAGCCTAGCCGCACTTGTGCCCAGGCCTTAAGCCTAGCCCGCACTTGAGCCCAGGCTTTAAGCCTAGCCCGCACTTGTGCCCAGGCCTTAAGCCTAGCCCACACTTGTGCCCAGGCCTTTAGCCTAGCCCGCACTTGTGCCCCGGTCTTAAGCCTAGCCCGCACTTGAGCCCCGGCCTTAAGCCTAGCCCGCACTTGTGCCCCGGCCTTAAGCCTAGCCCGCACTTGTGCCCAGGCCTTAAGCCTAGCCCGCACTTGTGCCCAGGCCTTATGCTTAGCCTAGCTGGCACTTTTGCCCATGCCTTAAGCCTAGCCAGCACTTGTGCCCCATGCCTTGATCCTAGCAAGCACTGCACTTGTGCTCCGGCCTTAAGCCTAGCCCGCACTTGTGCCCCAGCCTTAAGCCTAGCCCGCACTTGTGCACCGGCCTTAAGCCTAGCCCGCACTTGTGCCCCGGCCTTAAGCCTAGCCCGCACTTGTGCCCAGGCCTTAAGCCTAGCTCGCACTTGTGCCCAGGCCTTAAGCCTAGCCCGCACTTGTGCCCAGGCCTTAAGCCTAGCCGCACTTGTGCCCAGGCCTTAAGCCTAGCCCGCACTTGAGCCCAGGCTTTAAGCCTAGCCCGCACTTGTGCCCAGGCCTTAAGCCTAGCCCACACTTGTGCCCAGGCCTTTAGCCTAGCCCGCACTTGTGCCCCGGTCTTAAGCCTAGCCCGCACTTGAGCCCCGGCCTTAAGCCTAGCCCGCACTTGTGCCCCGGCCTTAAGCCTAGCCCGCACTTGTGCCCAGGCCTTAAGCCTAGCCCACACTTGTGCCCAGGCCTTAAGCCTAGCCCGCACTTGTGCCCAGGCCTTAAGCCTAGCTCGCACTTGTGCCCAGGCCTTAAGCCTAGCCCGCACTTGTGCCCAGGCCTTAAGCCTAGCCCACACTTGTGCCCAGGCTTAAGCCTAGCCTAGCTGGCACTTGTGCCCATGCCTTAAGCCTAGCCAGCACTTGTGCCCCCTGCCCTGATCCTAGCCAGCACTGCACTTGTGCCCAGGCCTTAAGCCTAGCCCGCACTTGTGCCCCGACCTTAAGCCTAGCCCGCACTTGTGCCCCGGCCTTAAGCCTAGCCCGCACTTGTGCCCCGGCCTTAAGCCTAGCCGCACTTGTGCCCAGGCCTTAAGCCTAGCCCACACTTGTGCCCAGGCCTTAAGCCTAGCCCGCACTTGTGCCCAGGCCTTAAGCCTAGCCCGCACTTGTGCCCAGGCCTTAAGCCTAGCCCGCACTTGTGCCCAGGCCTTAAGCCTAGTCCGCACTTGTGCCCCGGCCTTAAGCCTAGCCCGCACTTGTGCCCCGGCCTTAAGCCTAGCCCGCACTTGTGCCCCGGCCTTAAGCCTAGCCCGCACTTGTGCCCCGGCCTTAAGCCTAGCCCGCACTTGTGCCCAGGCCTTAAGCCTAGCCCGCACTTGTGCCCAGGCCTTAAGCCTAGCCCGCACTTTTGCCCAGGCCTTTAGCCTAGCCCGCACTTGTGCCCAGGCCTTAAGCCTAGCCCGCACTTGTGCCCAGGCTTAAGCCTAGCCTAGCTGGCACTTGTGCCCAGGCTTAAGCCTAGCCTAGCTGGCACTTGTGCCCATGCCTTAAGCCTAGCCAGCACTTGTGCCCCCTGCCTTGATCCTAGCCAGCACTGCACTTGTGCCCAGGCCTTAAGCCTAGCCTGCACTTGTGCCCAGGCCTTAAGCCTAGCTCGCACTTGTGCCCAGGCCTTAAGCCTAGCCCGCACTTGTGCCCAGGCCTTAAGCCTAGCCCACACTTGTGCCCAGGCTTAAGCCTAGCCTAGCTGGCACTTGTGCCCATGCCTTAAGCCTAGCCAGCACTTGTGCCCCCTGCCCTGATCCTAGCCAGCACTGCACTTGTGCCCAGGCCTTAAGCCTAGCCCGCACTTGTGCCCCGACCTTAAGCCTAGCCCGCACTTGTGCCCCGGCCTTAAGCCTAGCCCGCACTTGTGCCCCGGCCTTAAGCCTAGCCGCACTTGTGCCCAGGCCTTAAGCCTAGCCCACACTTGTGCCCAGGCCTTAAGCCTAGCCTGCACTTGTGCCCAGGCCTTAAGCCTAGCCCGCACTTGTGCCCAGGCCTTAAGCCTAGCCTATCTGGCACTTGTGCCCATGCCTTAAGCCTAGCCCACACTTGTGCCCAGGCCTTAAGCCTAGCCCGCACTTGTGCCCAGGCCTTAAGCCTAGCCTAGCTGGCACTTGTGCCCATGCCTTAAGCCTAGCCAGCACTTGTGCCCCCTGCCTTGATCCTAGCAAGCACTGCACTTGTGCTCCGGCCTTAAGCCTAGCCCGCACTTGTGCCCCGGCCTTAAGCCTAGCCCGCACTTGTGCACCGGCCTTAAGCCTAGCCCGCACTTGTGCCCCGGCCTTAAGCCTAGCCCGCACTTGTGCCCAGGCCTTAAGCCTAGCCCGCACTTGTGCCCCGGCCTTAAGCCTAGCCCGCACTTGTGCCCCGGCCTTAAGCCTAGCCCGCACTTGTGCCCCGGCCTTAAGCCTAGCCCGCACTTGTGCCCCGGCCTTAAGCCTAGCCCGCACTTGTGCCCAGGCCTTAAGCCTAGCCCGCACTTGTGCCCAGGCCTTAAGCCTAGCCCGCACTTTTGCCCAGGCCTTTAGCCTAGCCCGCACTTGTGCCCAGGCCTTAAGCCTAGCCCGCACTTGTGCCCAGGCTTAAGCCTAGCCTAGCTGGCACTTGTGCCCAGGCTTAAGCCTAGCCTAGCTGGCACTTGTGCCCATGCCTTAAGCCTAGCCAGCACTTGTGCCCCCTGCCTTGATCCTAGCCAGCACTGCACTTGTGCCCAGGCCTTAAGCCTAGCCCGCACTTGTGCCCAGGCCTTAAGCCTAGCTCGCACTTGTGCCCAGGCCTTAAGCCTAGCCCGCACTTGTGCCCAGGCCTTAAGCCTAGCCCACACTTGTGCCCAGGCTTAAGCCTAGCCTAGCTGGCACTTGTGCCCATGCCTTAAGCCTAGCCAGCACTTGTGCCCCCTGCCCTGATCCTAGCCAGCACTGCACGTGTGCCCAGGCCTTAAGCCTAGCCCGCACTTGTGCCCCGACCTTAAGCCTAGCCCGCACTTGTGCCCCGGCCTTAAGCCTAGCCCGCAGTTGTGCCCCGGCCTTAAGCCTAGCCCGCACTTGTGCCCCGGCCTTAAGCCTAGCACGCACTTGTGCCCAGGCCTTAAGCCTAGCCCGCACTTGTACCCCGGCCTTAAGCCTAGCCCGCACTTGTGCCCAGGCCTTAAGCCTAGCCCGCACTTGTGCCCAGGCCTTAAGCCTAGCCCGCACTTGTACCCCGGCCTTAAGCCTAGCCCGCACTTGTGCCCAGGCCTTAAGCCTAGCCCGCACTTGTGCCCAGGCCTTAAGCCTAGCCCGCACTTGTGCCCAGGCCTTAAGCCTAGCCCGCACTTTTGCCCAGGCCTTTAGCCTAGCCCGCACTTGTGCCCAGGCCTTAAGCCTAGCCCGCACTTGTGCCCAGGCTTAAGCCTAGCCTAGCTGGCACTTGTGCCCAGGCTTAAGCCTAGCCTAGCTGGCACTTGTGCCCATGCCTTAAGCCTAGCCAGCACTTGTGCCCCCTGCCTTGATCCTAGCCAGCACTGCACTTGTGCCCAGGCCTTAAGCCTAGCCCGCACTTGTGCCCAGGCCTTAAGCCTTAAGCCTAGCTCGCACTTGTGCCCAGGCCTTAAGCCTAGCCCGCACTTGTGCCCAGGCCTTAAGCCTAGCCCACACTTGTGCCCAGGCTTAAGCCTAGCCTAGCTGGCACTTGTGCCCATGCCTTAAGCCTAGCCAGCACTTGTGCCCCCTGCCCTGATCCTAGCCAGCACTGCACTTGTGCCCAGGCCTTAAGCCTAGCCCGCACTTGTGCCCCGACCTTAAGCCTAGCCCGCACTTGTGCCCCGGCCTTAAGCCTAGCCCGCACTTGTGCCCCGGCCTTAAGCCTAGCCGCACTTGTGCCCAGGCCTTAAGCCTAGCCCACACTTGTGCCCAGGCCTTAAGCCTAGCCTGCACTTGTGCCCAGGCCTTAAGCCTAGCCCGCACTTGTGCCCAGGCCTTAAGCCTAGCCTAGCTGGCACTTGTGCCCATGCCTTAAGCCTAGCCCACACTTGTGCCCAGGCCTTAAGCCTAGCCTGCACTTGTGCCCAGGCCTTAAGGCTAGCCCGCACTTGTGCCCAGGCCTTAAGCCTAGCCTAGCTGGCACTTGTGCCCATGCCTTAAGCCTAGCCAGCACTTGTGCCCCCTGCCTTGATCCTAGCCAGCACTGCACTTGTGCCCAGGCCTTAAGCCTAGCCCGCACTTGTGCCCAGGCCTTAAGCCTAGCCCACACTTGTGCCCAGGCTTAAGCCTAGCCTAGCTGGCACTTGTGCCCATGCCTTAAGCCTAGCCAGCACTTGTGCCCCCTGCCCTGATCCTAGCCAGCACTGCACTTGTGCCCAGGCCTTAAGCCTAGCCCGCACTTGTGCCCCGACCTTAAGCCTAGCCCGCACTTGTGCCCCGGCCTTAAGCCTAGCCCGCACTTGTGCCCCGGCCTTAAGCCTAGCCGCACTTGTGCCCAGGCCTTAAGCCTAGCCCACACTTGTGCCCAGGCCTTAAGCCTAGCCTGCACTTGTGCCCAGGCCTTAAGCCTAGCCCGCACTTGTGCCCAGGCCTTAAGCCTAGCCTAGCTGGCACTTGTGCCCATGCCTTAAGCCTAGCCCACACTTGTGCCCAGGCCTTAAGCCTAGCCTGCACTTGTGCCCAGGCCTTAAGGCTAGCCCGCACTTGTGCCCAGGCCTTAAGCCTAGCCTAGCTGGCACTTGTGCCCATGCCTTAAGCCTAGCCAGCACTTGTGCCCCCTGCCTTGATCCTAGCCAGCACTGCACTTGTGCCCAGGCCTTAAGCCTAGCCCGCACTTGTGCCCAGGCCTTAAGCCTAGCTCGCACTTGTGCCCAGGCCTTAAGTCTAGCCCGCACTTGTGCCCAGGCCTTAAGCCTAGCCGCACTTGTGCCCAGGCCTTAAGCCTAGCCCGCACTTGAGCCCAGGCTTTAAGCCTAGCCCGCACTTGTGCCCAGGCCTTAAGCCTAGCCCACACTTGTGCCCAGGCCTTTAGCCTAGCCCGCACTTGTGCCCCGGTCTTAAGCCTAGCCCGCACTTGAGCCCCGGCCTTAAGCCTAGCCCGCACTTGTGCCCCGGCCTTAAGCCTAGCCCGCACTTGTGCCCAGGCCTTAAGCCTAGCCCGCACTTGTGCCCAGGCCTTATGCTTAGCCTAGCTGGCACTTTTGCCCATGCCTTAAGCCTAGCCAGCACTTGTGCCCCATGCCTTGATCCTAGCAAGCACTGCACTTGTGCTCCGGCCTTAAGCCTAGCCCGCACTTGTGCCCCAGCCTTAAGCCTAGCCCGCACTTGTGCACCGGCCTTAAGCCTAGCCCGCACTTGTGCCCCGGCCTTAAGCCTAGCCCGCACTTGTGCCCAGGCCTTAAGCCTAGCTCGCACTTGTGCCCAGGCCTTAAGCCTAGCCCGCACTTGTGCCCAGGCCTTAAGCCTAGCCGCACTTGTGCCCAGGCCTTAAGCCTAGCCCGCACTTGAGCCCAGGCTTTAAGCCTAGCCCGCACTTGTGCCCAGGCCTTAAGCCTAGCCCACACTTGTGCCCAGGCCTTTAGCCTAGCCCGCACTTGTGCCCCGGTCTTAAGCCTAGCCCGCACTTGAGCCCCGGCCTTAAGCCTAGCCCGCACTTGTGCCCCGGCCTTAAGCCTAGCCCGCACTTGTGCCCAGGCCTTAAGCCTAGCCCACACTTGTGCCCAGGCCTTAAGCCTAGCCCGCACTTGTGCCCAGGCCTTAAGCCTAGCTCGCACTTGTGCCCAGGCCTTAAGCCTAGCCCGCACTTGTGCCCAGGCCTTAAGCCTAGCCCACACTTGTGCCCAGGCTTAAGCCTAGCCTAGCTGGCACTTGTGCCCATGCCTTAAGCCTAGCCAGCACTTGTGCCCCCTGCCCTGATCCTAGCCAGCACTGCACTTGTGCCCAGGCCTTAAGCCTAGCCCGCACTTGTGCCCCGACCTTAAGCCTAGCCCGCACTTGTGCCCCGGCCTTAAGCCTAGCCCGCACTTGTGCCCCGGCCTTAAGCCTAGCCGCACTTGTGCCCAGGCCTTAAGCCTAGCCCACACTTGTGCCCAGGCCTTAAGCCTAGCCCGCACTTGTGCCCAGGCCTTAAGCCTAGCCCGCACTTGTGCCCAGGCCTTAAGCCTAGCCCGCACTTGTGCCCAGGCCTTAAGCCTAGTCCGCACTTGTGCCCCGGCCTTAAGCCTAGCCCGCACTTGTGCCCCGGCCTTAAGCCTAGCCCGCACTTGTGCCCCGGCCTTAAGCCTAGCCCGCACTTGTGCCCCGGCCTTAAGCCTAGCCCGCACTTGTGCCCAGGCCTTAAGCCTAGCCCGCACTTGTGCCCAGGCCTTAAGCCTAGCCCGCACTTTTGCCCAGGCCTTTAGCCTAGCCCGCACTTGTGCCCAGGCCTTAAGCCTAGCCCGCACTTGTGCCCAGGCTTAAGCCTAGCCTAGCTGGCACTTGTGCCCAGGCTTAAGCCTAGCCTAGCTGGCACTTGTGCCCATGCCTTAAGCCTAGCCAGCACTTGTGCCCCCTGCCTTGATCCTAGCCAGCACTGCACTTGTGCCCAGGCCTTAAGCCTAGCCTGCACTTGTGCCCAGGCCTTAAGCCTAGCTCGCACTTGTGCCCAGGCCTTAAGCCTAGCCCGCACTTGTGCCCAGGCCTTAAGCCTAGCCCACACTTGTGCCCAGGCTTAAGCCTAGCCTAGCTGGCACTTGTGCCCATGCCTTAAGCCTAGCCAGCACTTGTGCCCCCTGCCCTGATCCTAGCCAGCACTGCACTTGTGCCCAGGCCTTAAGCCTAGCCCGCACTTGTGCCCCGACCTTAAGCCTAGCCCGCACTTGTGCCCCGGCCTTAAGCCTAGCCCGCACTTGTGCCCCGGCCTTAAGCCTAGCCGCACTTGTGCCCAGGCCTTAAGCCTAGCCCACACTTGTGCCCAGGCCTTAAGCCTAGCCTGCACTTGTGCCCAGGCCTTAAGCCTAGCCCGCACTTGTGCCCAGGCCTTAAGCCTAGCCTATCTGGCACTTGTGCCCATGCCTTAAGCCTAGCCCACACTTGTGCCCAGGCCTTAAGCCTAGCCCGCACTTGTGCCCAGGCCTTAAGCCTAGCCTAGCTGGCACTTGTGCCCATGCCTTAAGCCTAGCCAGCACTTGTGCCCCCTGCCTTGATCCTAGCAAGCACTGCACTTGTGCTCCGGCCTTAAGCCTAGCCCGCACTTGTGCCCCGGCCTTAAGCCTAGCCCGCACTTGTGCACCGGCCTTAAGCCTAGCCCGCACTTGTGCCCCGGCCTTAAGCCTAGCCCGCACTTGTGCCCAGGCCTTAAGCCTAGCCCGCACTTGTGCCCCGGCCTTAAGCCTAGCCCGCACTTGTGCCCCGGCCTTAAGCCTAGCCCGCACTTGTGCCCCGGCCTTAAGCCTAGCCCGCACTTGTGCCCCGGCCTTAAGCCTAGCCCGCACTTGTGCCCAGGCCTTAAGCCTAGCCCGCACTTGTGCCCAGGCCTTAAGCCTAGCCCGCACTTTTGCCCAGGCCTTTAGCCTAGCCCGCACTTGTGCCCAGGCCTTAAGCCTAGCCCGCACTTGTGCCCAGGCTTAAGCCTAGCCTAGCTGGCACTTGTGCCCAGGCTTAAGCCTAGCCTAGCTGGCACTTGTGCCCATGCCTTAAGCCTAGCCAGCACTTGTGCCCCCTGCCTTGATCCTAGCCAGCACTGCACTTGTGCCCAGGCCTTAAGCCTAGCCCGCACTTGTGCCCAGGCCTTAAGCCTAGCTCGCACTTGTGCCCAGGCCTTAAGCCTAGCCCGCACTTGTGCCCAGGCCTTAAGCCTAGCCCACACTTGTGCCCAGGCTTAAGCCTAGCCTAGCTGGCACTTGTGCCCATGCCTTAAGCCTAGCCAGCACTTGTGCCCCCTGCCCTGATCCTAGCCAGCACTGCACGTGTGCCCAGGCCTTAAGCCTAGCCCGCACTTGTGCCCCGACCTTAAGCCTAGCCCGCACTTGTGCCCCGGCCTTAAGCCTAGCCCGCAGTTGTGCCCCGGCCTTAAGCCTAGCCCGCACTTGTGCCCCGGCCTTAAGCCTAGCACGCACTTGTGCCCAGGCCTTAAGCCTAGCCCGCACTTGTACCCCGGCCTTAAGCCTAGCCCGCACTTGTGCCCAGGCCTTAAGCCTAGCCCGCACTTGTGCCCAGGCCTTAAGCCTAGCCCGCACTTGTACCCCGGCCTTAAGCCTAGCCCGCACTTGTGCCCAGGCCTTAAGCCTAGCCCGCACTTGTGCCCAGGCCTTAAGCCTAGCCCGCACTTGTGCCCAGGCCTTAAGCCTAGCCCGCACTTTTGCCCAGGCCTTTAGCCTAGCCCGCACTTGTGCCCAGGCCTTAAGCCTAGCCCGCACTTGTGCCCAGGCTTAAGCCTAGCCTAGCTGGCACTTGTGCCCAGGCTTAAGCCTAGCCTAGCTGGCACTTGTGCCCATGCCTTAAGCCTAGCCAGCACTTGTGCCCCCTGCCTTGATCCTAGCCAGCACTGCACTTGTGCCCAGGCCTTAAGCCTAGCCCGCACTTGTGCCCAGGCCTTAAGCCTTAAGCCTAGCTCGCACTTGTGCCCAGGCCTTAAGCCTAGCCCGCACTTGTGCCCAGGCCTTAAGCCTAGCCCACACTTGTGCCCAGGCTTAAGCCTAGCCTAGCTGGCACTTGTGCCCATGCCTTAAGCCTAGCCAGCACTTGTGCCCCCTGCCCTGATCCTAGCCAGCACTGCACTTGTGCCCAGGCCTTAAGCCTAGCCCGCACTTGTGCCCCGACCTTAAGCCTAGCCCGCACTTGTGCCCCGGCCTTAAGCCTAGCCCGCACTTGTGCCCCGGCCTTAAGCCTAGCCGCACTTGTGCCCAGGCCTTAAGCCTAGCCCACACTTGTGCCCAGGCCTTAAGCCTAGCCTGCACTTGTGCCCAGGCCTTAAGCCTAGCCCGCACTTGTGCCCAGGCCTTAAGCCTAGCCTAGCTGGCACTTGTGCCCATGCCTTAAGCCTAGCCCACACTTGTGCCCAGGCCTTAAGCCTAGCCTGCACTTGTGCCCAGGCCTTAAGGCTAGCCCGCACTTGTGCCCAGGCCTTAAGCCTAGCCTAGCTGGCACTTGTGCCCATGCCTTAAGCCTAGCCAGCACTTGTGCCCCCTGCCTTGATCCTAGCCAGCACTGCACTTGTGCCCAGGCCTTAAGCCTAGCCCGCACTTGTGCCCAGGCCTTAAGCCTAGCTCGCACTTGTGCCCAGGCCTTAAGCCTAGCCCGCACTTGTGCCCAGGCCTTAAGCCTAGCCCACACTTGTGCCCAGGCTTAAGCCTAGCCTAGCTGGCACTTGTGCCCATGCCTTAAGCCTAGCCAGCACTTGTGCCCCCTGCCCTGATCCTAGCCAGCACTGCACGTGTGCCCAGGCCTTAAGCCTAGCCCGCACTTGTGCCCCGACCTTAAGCCTAGCCCGCACTTGTGCCCCGGCCTTAAGCCTAGCCCGCAGTTGTGCCCCGGCCTTAAGCCTAGCCCGCACTTGTGCCCCGGCCTTAAGCCTAGCACGCACTTGTGCCCAGGCCTTAAGCCTAGCCCGCACTTGTACCCCGGCCTTAAGCCTAGCCCGCACTTGTGCCCAGGCCTTAAGCCTAGCCCGCACTTGTGCCCAGGCCTTAAGCCTAGCCCGCACTTGTACCCCGGCCTTAAGCCTAGCCTGCACTTGTGCCCAGGCCTTAAGCCTAGCCCGCACTTGTGCCCAGGCCTTAAGCCTAGCCCGCACTTGTGCCCAGGCCTTAAGCCTAGCCCGCACTTTTGCCCAGGCCTTTAGCCTAGCCCGCACTTGTGCCCAGGCCTTAAGCCTAGCCCGCACTTGTGCCCAGGCTTAAGCCTAGCCTAGCTGGCACTTGTGCCCAGGCTTAAGCCTAGCCTAGCTGGCACTTGTGCCCATGCCTTAAGCCTAGCCAGCACTTGTGCCCCCTGCCTTGATCCTAGCCAGCACTGCACTTGTGCCCAGGCCTTAAGCCTAGCCCGCACTTGTGCCCAGGCCTTAAGCCTTAAGCCTAGCTCGCACTTGTGCCCAGGCCTTAAGCCTAGCCCGCACTTGTGCCCAGGCCTTAAGCCTAGCCCACACTTGTGCCCAGGCTTAAGCCTAGCCTAGCTGGCACTTGTGCCCATGCCTTAAGCCTAGCCAGCACTTGTGCCCCCTGCCCTGATCCTAGCCAGCACTGCACTTGTGCCCAGGCCTTAAGCCTAGCCCGCACTTGTGCCCCGACCTTAAGCCTAGCCCGCACTTGTGTCCCGGCCTTAAGCCTAGCCCGCACTTGTGCCCCGGCCTTAAGCCTAGCCGCACTTGTGCCCAGGCCTTAAGCCTAGCCCACACTTGTGCCCAGGCCTTAAGCCTAGCCTGCACTTGTGCCCAGGCCTTAAGCCTAGCCCGCACTTGTGCCCAGGCCTTAAGCCTAGCCTAGCTGGCACTTGTGCCCATGCCTTAAGCCTAGCCCACACTTGTGCCCAGGCCTTAAGCCTAGCCTGCACTTGTGCCCAGGCCTTAAGGCTAGCCCGCACTTGTGCCCAGGCCTTAAGCCTAGCCTAGCTGGCACTTGTGCCCATGCCTTAAGCCTAGCCAGCACTTGTGCCCCCTGCCTTGATCCTAGCCAGCACTGCACTTGTGCCCAGGCCTTAAGCCTAGCCCGCACTTGTGCCCAGGCCTTAAGCCTAGCTCGCACTTGTGCCCAGGCCTTAAGTCTAGCCCGCACTTGTGCCCAGGCCTTAAGCCTAGCCGCACTTGTGCCCAGGCCTTAAGCCTAGCCCGCACTTGAGCCCAGGCTTTAAGCCTAGCCCGCACTTGTGCCCAGGCCTTAAGCCTAGCCCACACTTGTGCCCAGGCCTTTAGCCTAGCCCGCACTTGTGCCCCGGTCTTAAGCCTAGCCCGCACTTGAGCCCCGGCCTTAAGCCTAGCCCGCACTTGTGCCCCGGCCTTAAGCCTAGCCCGCACTTGTGCCCAGGCCTTAAGCCTAGCCCGCACTTGTGCCCAGGCCTTATGCTTAGCCTAGCTGGCACTTTTGCCCATGCCTTAAGCCTAGCCAGCACTTGTGCCCCATGCCTTGATCCTAGCAAGCACTGCACTTGTGCTCCGGCCTTAAGCCTAGCCCGCACTTGTGCCCCAGCCTTAAGCCTAGCCCGCACTTGTGCACCGGCCTTAAGCCTAGCCCGCACTTGTGCCCCGGCCTTAAGCCTAGCCCGCACTTGTGCCCAGGCCTTAAGCCTAGCTCGCACTTGTGCCCAGGCCTTAAGCCTAGCCCGCACTTGTGCCCAGGCCTTAAGCCTAGCCGCACTTGTGCCCAGGCCTTAAGCCTAGCCCGCACTTGAGCCCAGGCTTTAAGCCTAGCCCGCACTTGTGCCCAGGCCTTAAGCCTAGCCCACACTTGTGCCCAGGCCTTTAGCCTAGCCCGCACTTGTGCCCCGGTCTTAAGCCTAGCCCGCACTTGAGCCCCGGCCTTAAGCCTAGCCCGCACTTGTGCCCTGGCCTTAAGCCTAGCCCGCACTTGTGCCCAGGCCTTAAGCCTAGCCCACACTTGTGCCCAGGCCTTAAGCCTAGCCCGCACTTGTGCCCAGGCCTTAAGCCTAGCTCGCACTTGTGCCCAGGCCTTAAGCCTAGCCCGCACTTGTGCCCAGGCCTTAAGCCTAGCCCACACTTGTGCCCAGGCTTAAGCCTAGCCTAGCTGGCACTTGTGCCCATGCCTTAAGCCTAGCCAGCACTTGTGCCCCCTGCCCTGATCCTAGCCAGCACTGCACTTGTGCCCAGGCCTTAAGCCTAGCCCGCACTTGTGCCCCGACCTTAAGCCTAGCCCGCACTTGTGCCCCGGCCTTAAGCCTAGCCCGCACTTGTGCCCCGGCCTTAAGCCTAGCCGCACTTGTGCCCAGGCCTTAAGCCTAGCCCACACTTGTGCCCAGGCCTTAAGCCTAGCCCGCACTTGTGCCCAGGCCTTAAGCCTAGCCCGCACTTGTGCCCAGGCCTTAAGCCTAGCCCGCACTTGTGCCCAGGCCTTAAGCCTAGTCCGCACTTGTGCCCCGGCCTTAAGCCTAGCCCGCACTTGTGCCCCGGCCTTAAGCCTAGCCCGCACTTGTGCCCCGGCCTTAAGCCTAGCCCGCACTTGTGCCCCGGCCTTAAGCCTAGCCCGCACTTGTGCCCAGGCCTTAAGCCTAGCCCGCACTTGTGCCCAGGCCTTAAGCCTAGCCCGCACTTTTGCCCAGGCCTTTAGCCTAGCCCGCACTTGTGCCCAGGCCTTAAGCCTAGCCCGCACTTGTGCCCAGGCTTAAGCCTAGCCTAGCTGGCACTTGTGCCCAGGCTTAAGCCTAGCCTAGCTGGCACTTGTGCCCATGCCTTAAGCCTAGCCAGCACTTGTGCCCCCTGCCTTGATCCTAGCCAGCACTGCACTTGTGCCCAGGCCTTAAGCCTAGCCTGCACTTGTGCCCAGGCCTTAAGCCTAGCTCGCACTTGTGCCCAGGCCTTAAGCCTAGCCCGCACTTGTGCCCAGGCCTTAAGCCTAGCCCACACTTGTGCCCAGGCTTAAGCCTAGCCTAGCTGGCACTTGTGCCCATGCCTTAAGCCTAGCCAGCACTTGTGCCCCCTGCCCTGATCCTAGCCAGCACTGCACTTGTGCCCAGGCCTTAAGCCTAGCCCGCACTTGTGCCCCGACCTTAAGCCTAGCCCGCACTTGTGCCCCGGCCTTAAGCCTAGCCCGCACTTGTGCCCCGGCCTTAAGCCTAGCCGCACTTGTGCCCAGGCCTTAAGCCTAGCCCACACTTGTGCCCAGGCCTTAAGCCTAGCCTGCACTTGTGCCCAGGCCTTAAGCCTAGCCCGCACTTGTGCCCAGGCCTTAAGCCTAGCCTATCTGGCACTTGTGCCCATGCCTTAAGCCTAGCCCACACTTGTGCCCAGGCCTTAAGCCTAGCCCGCACTTGTGCCCAGGCCTTAAGCCTAGCCTAGCTGGCACTTGTGCCCATGCCTTAAGCCTAGCCAGCACTTGTGCCCCCTGCCTTGATCCTAGCAAGCACTGCACTTGTGCTCCGGCCTTAAGCCTAGCCCGCACTTGTGCCCCGGCCTTAAGCCTAGCCCGCACTTGTGCACCGGCCTTAAGCCTAGCCCGCACTTGTGCCCCGGCCTTAAGCCTAGCCCGCACTTGTGCCCAGGCCTTAAGCCTAGCCCGCACTTGTGCCCCGGCCTTAAGCCTAGCCCGCACTTGTGCCCCGGCCTTAAGCCTAGCCCGCACTTGTGCCCCGGCCTTAAGCCTAGCCCGCACTTGTGCCCCGGCCTTAAGCCTAGCCCGCACTTGTGCCCAGGCCTTAAGCCTAGCCCGCACTTGTGCCCAGGCCTTAAGCCTAGCCCGCACTTTTGCCCAGGCCTTTAGCCTAGCCCGCACTTGTGCCCAGGCCTTAAGCCTAGCCCGCACTTGTGCCCAGGCTTAAGCCTAGCCTAGCTGGCACTTGTGCCCAGGCTTAAGCCTAGCCTAGCTGGCACTTGTGCCCATGCCTTAAGCCTAGCCAGCACTTGTGCCCCCTGCCTTGATCCTAGCCAGCACTGCACTTGTGCCCAGGCCTTAAGCCTAGCCCGCACTTGTGCCCAGGCCTTAAGCCTAGCTCGCACTTGTGCCCAGGCCTTAAGCCTAGCCCGCACTTGTGCCCAGGCCTTAAGCCTAGCCCACACTTGTGCCCAGGCTTAAGCCTAGCCTAGCTGGCACTTGTGCCCATGCCTTAAGCCTAGCCAGCACTTGTGCCCCCTGCCCTGATCCTAGCCAGCACTGCACGTGTGCCCAGGCCTTAAGCCTAGCCCGCACTTGTGCCCCGACCTTAAGCCTAGCCCGCACTTGTGCCCCGGCCTTAAGCCTAGCCCGCAGTTGTGCCCCGGCCTTAAGCCTAGCCCGCACTTGTGCCCCGGCCTTAAGCCTAGCCCGCACTTGTGCCCAGGCCTTAAGCCTAGCCCGCACTTGTGCCCAGGCCTTAAGCCTAGCCCGCACTTGTGCCCAGGCCTTTAGCCTAGCCCGCACTTGTGCCCAGGCCTTAAGCCTAGCCCGCACTTGTGCCCAGGCTTAAGCCTAGCCTAGCTGGCACTTGTGCCCAGGCTTAAGCCTAGCCTAGCTGGCACTTGTGCCCATGCCTTAAGCCTAGCCAGCACTTGTGCCCCCTGCCTTGATCCTAGCCAGCACTGCACTTGTGCCCAGGCCTTAAGCCTAGCCCGCACTTGTGCCCAGGCCTTAAGCCTTAAGCCTAGCTCGCACTTGTGCCCAGGCCTTAAGCCTAGCCCGCACTTGTGCCCAGGCCTTAAGCCTAGCCCACACTTGTGCCCAGGCTTAAGCCTAGCCTAGCTGGCACTTGTGCCCATGCCTTAAGCCTAGCCAGCACTTGTGCCCCCTGCCCTGATCCTAGCCAGCACTGCACTTGTGCCCAGGCCTTAAGCCTAGCCCGCACTTGTGCCCAGGCCTTAAGCCTTAAGCCTAGCTCGCACTTGTGCCCAGGCCTTAAGCCTAGCCCGCACTTGTGCCCAGGCCTTAAGCCTAGCCCACACTTGTGCCCAGGCTTAAGCCTAGCCTAGCTGGCACTTGTGCCCATGCCTTAAGCCTAGCCAGCACTTGTGCCCCCTGCCCTGATCCTAGCCAGCACTGCACTTGTGCCCAGGCCTTAAGCCTAGCCCGCACTTGTGCCCCGACCTTAAGCCTAGCCCGCACTTGTGCCCCGGCCTTAAGCCTAGCCCGCACTTGTGCCCCGGCCTTAAGCCTAGCCGCACTTGTGCCCAGGCCTTAAGCCTAGCCCACACTTGTGCCCAGGCCTTAAGCCTAGCCTGCACTTGTGCCCAGGCCTTAAGCCTAGCCCGCACTTGTGCCCAGGCCTTAAGCCTAGCCTAGCTGGCACTTGTGCCCATGCCTTAAGCCTAGCCCACACTTGTGCCCAGGCCTTAAGCCTAGCCTGCACTTGTGCCCAGGCCTTAAGCCTAGCCCGCACTTGTGCCCAGGCCTTAAGCCTAGCCTAGCTGGCACTTGTGCCCATGCCTTAAGCCTAGCCAGCACTTGTGCCCCCTGCCTTGATCCTAGCCAGCACTGCACTTGTGCCCAGGCCTTAAGCCTAGCCCGCACTTGTGCCCAGGCCTTAAGCCTAGCTCGCACTTGTGCCCAGGCCTTAAGTCTAGCCCGCACTTGTGCCCAGGCCTTAAGCCTAGCCGCACTTGTGCCCAGGCCTTAAGCCTAGCCCGCACTTGAGCCCAGGCTTTAAGCCTAGCCCGCACTTGTGCCCAGGCCTTAAGCCTAGCCCACACTTGTGCCCAGGCCTTTAGCCTAGCCCGCACTTGTGCCCCGGTCTTAAGCCTAGCCCGCACTTGAGCCCCGGCCTTAAGCCTAGCCCGCACTTGTGCCCCGGCCTTAAGCCTAGCCCGCACTTGTGCCCAGGCCTTAAGCCTAGCCCGCACTTGTGCCCAGGCCTTATGCTTAGCCTAGCTGGCACTTTTGCCCATGCCTTAAGCCTAGCCAGCACTTGTGCCCCATGCCTTGATCCTAGCAAGCACTGCACTTGTGCTCCGGCCTTAAGCCTAGCCCGCACTTGTGCCCCAGCCTTAAGCCTAGCCCGCACTTGTGCACCGGCCTTAAGCCTAGCCCGCACTTGTGCCCCGGCCTTAAGCCTAGCCCGCACTTGTGCCCAGGCCTTAAGCCTAGCTCGCACTTGTGCCCAGGCCTTAAGCCTAGCCCGCACTTGTGCCCAGGCCTTAAGCCTAGCCGCACTTGTGCCCAGGCCTTAAGCCTAGCCCGCACTTGAGCCCAGGCTTTAAGCCTAGCCCGCACTTGTGCCCAGGCCTTAAGCCTAGCCCACACTTGTGCCCAGGCCTTTAGCCTAGCCCGCACTTGTGCCCCGGTCTTAAGCCTAGCCCGCACTTGAGCCCCGGCCTTAAGCCTAGCCCGCACTTGTGCCCCGGCCTTAAGCCTAGCCCGCACTTGTGCCCAGGCCTTAAGCCTAGCCCGCACTTGTGCCCAGGCCTTATGCTTAGCCTAGCTGGCACTTTTGCCCATGCCTTAAGCCTAGCCAGCACTTGTGCCCCATGCCTTGATCCTAGCAAGCACTGCACTTGTGCTCCGGCCTTAAGCCTAGCCCGCACTTGTGCCCCAGCCTTAAGCCTAGCCCGCACTTGTGCACCGGCCTTAAGCCTAGCCCGCACTTGTGCCCCGGCCTTAAGCCTAGCCCGCACTTGTGCCCCGGCCTTAAGCCTAGCACGCACTTGTGCCCAGGCCTTAAGCCTAGCCCGCACTTGTACCCCGGCCTTAAGCCTAGCCCGCACTTGTGCCCAGGCCTTAAGCCTAGCCCGCACTTGTGCCCAGGCCTTAAGCCTAGTCCGCACTTGTGCCCCGGCCTTAAGCCTAGCCCGCACTTGTGCCCCGGCCTTAAGCCTAGCCCGCACTTGTGCCCCGGCCTTAAGCCTAGCCCGCACTTGTGCCCCGGCCTTAAGCCTAGCCCGCACTTGTGCCCAGGCCTTAAGCCTAGCCCGCACTTGTGCCCAGGCCTTAAGCCTAGCCCGCACTTTTGCCCAGGCCTTTAGCCTAGCCCGCACTTGTGCCCAGGCCTTTAGCCTAGCCCGCACTTGTGCCCAGGCCTTAAGCCTAGCCCGCACTTGTGCCCAGGCTAAAAAGCCTAGCCTAGCTGGCACTTGTGCCCAGGCTTAAGCCTAGCCTAGCTGGCACTTGTGCCCATGCCTTAAGCCTAGCCAGCACTTTTGCCCCCTGCCTTGATCCTAGCCAGCACTGCACTTGTGCCCAGGCCTTAAGCCTAGCCCGCACTTGTGCCCAGGCCTTAAGCCTAGCTCGCACTTGTGCCCAGGCCTTAAGCCTAGCCCGCACTTGTGCCCAGGCCTTAAGCCTAGCCCACACTTGTGCCCAGGCTTAAGCCTAGCCTAGCTGGCACTTGTGCCCATGCCTTAAGAATAGCCAGCACTTGTGCCCCCTGCCCTGATCCTAGCCAGCACTGCACTTGTGCCCAGGCCTTAAGCCTAGCCCGCACTTGTGCCCCGACCTTAAGCCTAGCCCGCACTTGTGCCCCGGCCTTAAGCCTAGCCCGCACTTGTGCCCCGGCCTTAAGCCTAGCCGCACTTGTGCCCAGGCCTTAAGCCTAGCCCACACTTGTGCCCAGGCCTTAAGCCTAGCCTGCACTTGTGCCCAGGCCTTAAGCCTAGCCCGCACTTGTGCCCAGGCCTTAAGCCTAGCCCGCACTTGTGCCCAGGCCTTAAGCCTATTCCGCACTTGTGCCCCGGCCTTAAGCCTAGCCCGCACTTGTGCCCCGGCCTTAAGCCTAGCCCGCACTTGTGCCCCGGCCTTAAGCCTAGCCCGCACTTGTGCCCCGGCCTTAAGCCTAGCCCGCACTTGTGCCCCGGCCTTAAGCCTAGCCCGCACTTGTGCCCAGGCCTTAAGCCTAGCCCGCACTTGTGCCCAGGCTTAAGCCTAGCCTAGCTGGCACTTGTGCCCAGGCTTAAGCCTAGCCTAGCTGGCACTTGTGCCCATGCCTTAAGCCTAGCCAGCACTTGTGCCCCCTGCCTTGATCCTAGCCAGCACTGCACTTGTGCCCAGGCCTTAAGCCTAGCCTGCACTTGTGCCCAGGCCTTAAGCCTAGCTCGCACTTGTGCCCAGGCCTTAAGCCTAGCCCGCACTTGTGCCCAGGCCTTAAGCCTAGCCCACACTTGTGCCCAGGCTTAAGCCTAGCCTAGCTGGCACTTGTGCCCATGCCTTAAGCCTAGCCAGCACTTGTGCCCCCTGCCCTGATCCTAGCCAGCACTGCACTTGTGCCCAGGCCTTAAGCCTAGCCCGCACTTGTGCCCAGGCCTTAAGCCTTAAGCCTAGCTCGCACTTGTGCCCAGGCCTTAAGCCTAGCCCGCACTTGTGCCCAGGCCTTAAGCCTAGCCCACACTTGTGCCCAGGCTTAAGCCTAGCCTAGCTGGCACTTGTGCCCATGCCTTAAGCCTAGCCAGCACTTGTGCCCCCTGCCCTGATCCTAGCCAGCACTGCACTTGTGCCCAGGCCTTAAGCCTAGCCCGCACTTGTGCCCCGACCTTAAGCCTAGCCCGCACTTGTGCCCCGGCCTTAAGCCTAGCCCGCACTTGTGCCCCGGCCTTAAGCCTAGCCGCACTTGTGCCCAGGCCTTAAGCCTAGCCCACACTTGTGCCCAGGCCTTAAGCCTAGCCTGCACTTGTGCCCAGGCCTTAAGCCTAGCCCGCACTTGTGCCCAGGCCTTAAGCCTAGCCTAGCTGGCACTTGTGCCCATGCCTTAAGCCTAGCCCACACTTGTGCCCAGGCCTTAAGCCTAGCCTGCACTTGTGCCCAGGCCTTAAGCCTAGCCCGCACTTGTGCCCAGGCCTTAAGCCTAGCCTAGCTGGCACTTGTGCCCATGCCTTAAGCCTAGCCAGCACTTGTGCCCCCTGCCTTGATCCTAGCCAGCACTGCACTTGTGCCCAGGCCTTAAGCCTAGCCCGCACTTGTGCCCAGGCCTTAAGCCTAGCTCGCACTTGTGCCCAGGCCTTAAGTCTAGCCCGCACTTGTGCCCAGGCCTTAAGCCTAGCCGCACTTGTGCCCAGGCCTTAAGCCTAGCCCGCACTTGAGCCCAGGCTTTAAGCCTAGCCCGCACTTGTGCCCAGGCCTTAAGCCTAGCCCACACTTGTGCCCAGGCCTTTAGCCTAGCCCGCACTTGTGCCCCGGTCTTAAGCCTAGCCCGCACTTGAGCCCCGGCCTTAAGCCTAGCCCGCACTTGTGCCCCGGCCTTAAGCCTAGCCCGCACTTGTGCCCAGGCCTTAAGCCTAGCCCGCACTTGTGCCCAGGCCTTATGCTTAGCCTAGCTGGCACTTTTGCCCATGCCTTAAGCCTAGCCAGCACTTGTGCCCCATGCCTTGATCCTAGCAAGCACTGCACTTGTGCTCCGGCCTTAAGCCTAGCCCGCACTTGTGCCCCAGCCTTAAGCCTAGCCCGCACTTGTGCACCGGCCTTAAGCCTAGCCCGCACTTGTGCCCCGGCCTTAAGCCTAGCCCGCACTTGTGCCCAGGCCTTAAGCCTAGCTCGCACTTGTGCCCAGGCCTTAAGCCTAGCCCGCACTTGTGCCCAGGCCTTAAGCCTAGCCGCACTTGTGCCCAGGCCTTAAGCCTAGCCCGCACTTGAGCCCAGGCTTTAAGCCTAGCCCGCACTTGTGCCCAGGCCTTAAGCCTAGCCCACACTTGTGCCCAGGCCTTTAGCCTAGCCCGCACTTGTGCCCCGGTCTTAAGCCTAGCCCGCACTTGAGCCCCGGCCTTAAGCCTAGCCCGCACTTGTGCCCCGGCCTTAAGCCTAGCCCGCACTTGTGCCCAGGCCTTAAGCCTAGCCCGCACTTGTGCCCAGGCCTTATGCTTAGCCTAGCTGGCACTTTTGCCCATGCCTTAAGCCTAGCCAGCACTTGTGCCCCATGCCTTGATCCTAGCAAGCACTGCACTTGTGCTCCGGCCTTAAGCCTAGCCCGCACTTGTGCCCCAGCCTTAAGCCTAGCCCGCACTTGTGCACCGGCCTTAAGCCTAGCCCGCACTTGTGCCCCGGCCTTAAGCCTAGCCCGCACTTGTGCCCCGGCCTTAAGCCTAGCACGCACTTGTGCCCAGGCCTTAAGCCTAGCCCGCACTTGTACCCCGGCCTTAAGCCTAGCCCGCACTTGTGCCCAGGCCTTAAGCCTAGCCCGCACTTGTGCCCAGGCCTTAAGCCTAGTCCGCACTTGTGCCCCGGCCTTAAGCCTAGCCCGCACTTGTGCCCCGGCCTTAAGCCTAGCCCGCACTTGTGCCCCGGCCTTAAGCCTAGCCCGCACTTGTGCCCCGGCCTTAAGCCTAGCCCGCACTTGTGCCCAGGCCTTAAGCCTAGCCCGCACTTGTGCCCAGGCCTTAAGCCTAGCCCGCACTTTTGCCCAGGCCTTTAGCCTAGCCCGCACTTGTGCCCAGGCCTTTAGCCTAGCCCGCACTTGTGCCCAGGCCTTAAGCCTAGCCCGCACTTGTGCCCAGGCTAAAAAGCCTAGCCTAGCTGGCACTTGTGCCCAGGCTTAAGCCTAGCCTAGCTGGCACTTGTGCCCATGCCTTAAGCCTAGCCAGCACTTTTGCCCCCTGCCTTGATCCTAGCCAGCACTGCACTTGTGCCCAGGCCTTAAGCCTAGCCCGCACTTGTGCCCAGGCCTTAAGCCTAGCTCGCACTTGTGCCCAGGCCTTAAGCCTAGCCCGCACTTGTGCCCAGGCCTTAAGCCTAGCCCACACTTGTGCCCAGGCTTAAGCCTAGCCTAGCTGGCACTTGTGCCCATGCCTTAAGAATAGCCAGCACTTGTGCCCCCTGCCCTGATCCTAGCCAGCACTGCACTTGTGCCCAGGCCTTAAGCCTAGCCCGCACTTGTGCCCCGACCTTAAGCCTAGCCCGCACTTGTGCCCCGGCCTTAAGCCTAGCCCGCACTTGTGCCCCGGCCTTAAGCCTAGCCGCACTTGTGCCCAGGCCTTAAGCCTAGCCCACACTTGTGCCCAGGCCTTAAGCCTAGCCTGCACTTGTGCCCAGGCCTTAAGCCTAGCCCGCACTTGTGCCCAGGCCTTAAGCCTAGCCCGCACTTGTGCCCAGGCCTTAAGCCTATTCCGCACTTGTGCCCCGGCCTTAAGCCTAGCCCGCACTTGTGCCCCGGCCTTAAGCCTAGCCCGCACTTGTGCCCCGGCCTTAAGCCTAGCCCGCACTTGTGCCCCGGCCTTAAGCCTAGCCCGCACTTGTGCCCCGGCCTTAAGCCTAGCCCGCACTTGTGCCCAGGCCTTAAGCCTAGCCCGCACTTGTGCCCAGGCTTAAGCCTAGCCTAGCTGGCACTTGTGCCCAGGCTTAAGCCTAGCCTAGCTGGCACTTGTGCCCATGCCTTAAGCCTAGCCAGCACTTGTGCCCCCTGCCTTGATCCTAGCCAGCACTGCACTTGTGCCCAGGCCTTAAGCCTAGCCTGCACTTGTGCCCAGGCCTTAAGCCTAGCTCGCACTTGTGCCCAGGCCTTAAGCCTAGCCCGCACTTGTGCCCAGGCCTTAAGCCTAGCCCACACTTGTGCCCAGGCTTAAGCCTAGCCTAGCTGGCACTTGTGCCCATGCCTTAAGCCTAGCCAGCACTTGTGCCCCCTGCCCTGATCCTAGCCAGCACTGCACTTGTGCCCAGGCCTTAAGCCTAGCCCGCACTTGTGCCCCGACCTTAAGCCTAGCCCGCACTTGTGCCCCGGCCTTAAGCCTAGCCCGCACTTGTGCCCCGGCCTTAAGCCTAGCCGCACTTGTGCCCAGGCCTTAAGCCTAGCCCACACTTGTGCCCAGGCCTTAAGCCTAGCCTGCACTTGTGCCCAGGCCTTAAGCCTAGCCCGCACTTGTGCCCAGGCCTTAAGCCTAGCCTATCTGGCACTTGTGCCCATGCCTTAAGCCTAGCCCACACTTGTGCCCAGGCCTTAAGCCTAGCCTGCACTTGTGCCCAGGCCTTAAGCCTAGCCCGCACTTGTGCCCAGGCCTTAAGCCTAGCCTAGCTGGCACTTGTGCCCATGCCTTAAGCCTAGCCAGCACTTGTGCCCCCTGCCTTGATCCTAGCCAGCACTGCACTTGTGCCCAGGCCTTAAGCCTAGCCCGCACTTGTGCCCAGGCCTTAAGCCTAGCTCGCACTTGTGCCCAGGCCTTAAGCCTAGCCCGCACTTGTGCCCAGGCCTTAAGCCTAGCCGCACTTGTGCCCAGGCCTTAAGCCTAGCCCGCACTTGAGCCCAGGCTTTAAGCCTAGCCCGCACTTGTGCCCAGGCCTTTAGCCTAGCCCGCACTTGTACCCCGGTCTTAAGCCTAGCCCGCACTTGAGCCCCGGCCTTAAGCCTAGCCCGCACTTGTGCCCCGGCCTTAAGCCTAGCCCGCACTTGTGCCCAGGCCTTAAGCCTAGCCCGCACTTGTGCCCAGGCCTTATGCCTAGCCTAGCTGGCACTTTTGCCCATGCCTTAAGCCTAGCCAGCACTTGTGCCCCCTGCCTTGATCCTAGCAAGCACTGCACTTGTGCTCCGGCCTTAAGCCTAGCCCGCACTTGTGCCCCGGCCTTAAGCCTAGCCCGCACTTGTGCACCAGCCTTAAGCCTATCCCACACTTGTGCCCCGGCCTTAAGCCTAGCCCGCACTTGTGCCCCGGCCTTAAGCCTAGCCCGCACTTGTGCCCCGGCCTTAAGCCTAGCACGCACTTGTGCCCAGGCCTTAAGCCTAGCCCGCACTTGTACCCCGGCCTTAAGCCTAGCCCGCACTTGTGCCCAGGCCTTAAGCCTAGCCCGCACTTGTGCCCCGGCCTTAAGCCTAGCCCACACTTGTGCCCCGGCCTTAAGCCTAGCCTAGCTGGCACTTGTGCCCAGGCTTAAGCCTAGCCTAGCTGGCACTTGTGCCCATGCCTTAAGCCTAGCCAGCACTTGTGCCCCCTGCCTTGATCCTAGCCAGCACTGCACTTGTGCCCAGGCCTTAAGCCTAGCCCGCACTTGTGCCCAGGCCTTAAGCCTTAAGCCTAGCTCGCACTTGTGCCCAGGCCTTAAGCCTAGCCCGCACTTGTGCCCAGGCCTTAAGCCTAGCCCACACTTGTGCCCAGGCTTAAGCCTAGCCTAGCTGGCACTTGTGCCCATGCCTTAAGCCTAGCCCACACTTGTGCCCAGGCCTTAAGCCTAGCCCGCACTTGTGCCCCGACCTTAAGCCTAGCCCGCACTTGTGCCCCGGCCTTAAGCCTAGCCCGCACTTGTGCCCCGGCCTTAAGCCTAGCCGCACTTGTGCCCAGGCCTTAAGCCTAGCCCACACTTGTGCCCAGGCCTTAAGCCTAGCCTGCACTTGTGCCCAGGCCTTAAGCCTAGCCCGCACTTGAGCCCAGGCTTTAAGCCTAGCCCGCACTTGTGCCCAGGCCTTAAGCCTAGCCCACACTTGTGCCCAGGCCTTTAGCCTAGCCCGCACTTGTGCCCCGGTCTTAAGCCTAGCCCGCACTTGAGCCCCGGCCTTAAGCCTAGCCCGCACTTGTGCCCCGGCCTTAAGCCTAGCCCGCACTTGTGCCCAGGCCTTAAGCCTAGCCCGCACTTGTGCCCAGGCCTTATGCTTAGCCTAGCTGGCACTTTTGCCCATGCCTTAAGCCTAGCCAGCACTTGTGCCCCATGCCTTGATCCTAGCAAGCACTGCACTTGTGCTCCGGCCTTAAGCCTAGCCCGCACTTGTGCCCCAGCCTTAAGCCTAGCCCGCACTTGTGCACCGGCCTTAAGCCTAGCCCGCACTTGTGCCCCGGCCTTAAGCCTAGCCCGCACTTGTGCCCAGGCCTTAAGCCTAGCTCGCACTTGTGCCCAGGCCTTAAGCCTAGCCCGCACTTGTGCCCAGGCCTTAAGCCTAGCCGCACTTGTGCCCAGGCCTTAAGCCTAGCCCGCACTTGAGCCCAGGCTTTAAGCCTAGCCCGCACTTGTGCCCAGGCCTTAAGCCTAGCCCACACTTGTGCCCAGGCCTTTAGCCTAGCCCGCACTTGTGCCCCGGTCTTAAGCCTAGCCCGCACTTGAGCCCCGGCCTTAAGCCTAGCCCGCACTTGTGCCCCGGCCTTAAGCCTAGCCCGCACTTGTGCCCAGGCCTTAAGCCTAGCCCGCACTTGTGCCCAGGCCTTATGCTTAGCCTAGCTGGCACTTTTGCCCATGCCTTAAGCCTAGCCAGCACTTGTGCCCCATGCCTTGATCCTAGCAAGCACTGCACTTGTGCTCCGGCCTTAAGCCTAGCCCGCACTTGTGCCCCAGCCTTAAGCCTAGCCCGCACTTGTGCACCGGCCTTAAGCCTAGCCCGCACTTGTGCCCCGGCCTTAAGCCTAGCCCGCACTTGTGCCCCGGCCTTAAGCCTAGCACGCACTTGTGCCCAGGCCTTAAGCCTAGCCCGCACTTGTACCCCGGCCTTAAGCCTAGCCCGCACTTGTGCCCAGGCCTTAAGCCTAGCCCGCACTTGTGCCCAGGCCTTAAGCCTAGTCCGCACTTGTGCCCCGGCCTTAAGCCTAGCCCGCACTTGTGCCCCGGCCTTAAGCCTAGCCCGCACTTGTGCCCCGGCCTTAAGCCTAGCCCGCACTTGTGCCCCGGCCTTAAGCCTAGCCCGCACTTGTGCCCAGGCCTTAAGCCTAGCCCGCACTTGTGCCCAGGCCTTAAGCCTAGCCCGCACTTTTGCCCAGGCCTTTAGCCTAGCCCGCACTTGTGCCCAGGCCTTTAGCCTAGCCCGCACTTGTGCCCAGGCCTTAAGCCTAGCCCGCACTTGTGCCCAGGCTAAAAAGCCTAGCCTAGCTGGCACTTGTGCCCAGGCTTAAGCCTAGCCTAGCTGGCACTTGTGCCCATGCCTTAAGCCTAGCCAGCACTTTTGCCCCCTGCCTTGATCCTAGCCAGCACTGCACTTGTGCCCAGGCCTTAAGCCTAGCCCGCACTTGTGCCCAGGCCTTAAGCCTAGCTCGCACTTGTGCCCAGGCCTTAAGCCTAGCCCGCACTTGTGCCCAGGCCTTAAGCCTAGCCCACACTTGTGCCCAGGCTTAAGCCTAGCCTAGCTGGCACTTGTGCCCATGCCTTAAGAATAGCCAGCACTTGTGCCCCCTGCCCTGATCCTAGCCAGCACTGCACTTGTGCCCAGGCCTTAAGCCTAGCCCGCACTTGTGCCCCGACCTTAAGCCTAGCCCGCACTTGTGCCCCGGCCTTAAGCCTAGCCCGCACTTGTGCCCCGGCCTTAAGCCTAGCCGCACTTGTGCCCAGGCCTTAAGCCTAGCCCACACTTGTGCCCAGGCCTTAAGCCTAGCCTGCACTTGTGCCCAGGCCTTAAGCCTAGCCCGCACTTGTGCCCAGGCCTTAAGCCTAGCCCGCACTTGTGCCCAGGCCTTAAGCCTATTCCGCACTTGTGCCCCGGCCTTAAGCCTAGCCCGCACTTGTGCCCCGGCCTTAAGCCTAGCCCGCACTTGTGCCCCGGCCTTAAGCCTAGCCCGCACTTGTGCCCCGGCCTTAAGCCTAGCCCGCACTTGTGCCCCGGCCTTAAGCCTAGCCCGCACTTGTGCCCAGGCCTTAAGCCTAGCCCGCACTTGTGCCCAGGCTTAAGCCTAGCCTAGCTGGCACTTGTGCCCAGGCTTAAGCCTAGCCTAGCTGGCACTTGTGCCCATGCCTTAAGCCTAGCCAGCACTTGTGCCCCCTGCCTTGATCCTAGCCAGCACTGCACTTGTGCCCAGGCCTTAAGCCTAGCCTGCACTTGTGCCCAGGCCTTAAGCCTAGCTCGCACTTGTGCCCAGGCCTTAAGCCTAGCCCGCACTTGTGCCCAGGCCTTAAGCCTAGCCCACACTTGTGCCCAGGCTTAAGCCTAGCCTAGCTGGCACTTGTGCCCATGCCTTAAGCCTAGCCAGCACTTGTGCCCCCTGCCCTGATCCTAGCCAGCACTGCACTTGTGCCCAGGCCTTAAGCCTAGCCCGCACTTGTGCCCCGACCTTAAGCCTAGCCCGCACTTGTGCCCCGGCCTTAAGCCTAGCCCGCACTTGTGCCCCGGCCTTAAGCCTAGCCGCACTTGTGCCCAGGCCTTAAGCCTAGCCCACACTTGTGCCCAGGCCTTAAGCCTAGCCTGCACTTGTGCCCAGGCCTTAAGCCTAGCCCGCACTTGTGCCCAGGCCTTAAGCCTAGCCTATCTGGCACTTGTGCCCATGCCTTAAGCCTAGCCCACACTTGTGCCCAGGCCTTAAGCCTAGCCTGCACTTGTGCCCAGGCCTTAAGCCTAGCCCGCACTTGTGCCCAGGCCTTAAGCCTAGCCTAGCTGGCACTTGTGCCCATGCCTTAAGCCTAGCCAGCACTTGTGCCCCCTGCCTTGATCCTAGCCAGCACTGCACTTGTGCCCAGGCCTTAAGCCTAGCCCGCACTTGTGCCCAGGCCTTAAGCCTAGCTCGCACTTGTGCCCAGGCCTTAAGCCTAGCCCGCACTTGTGCCCAGGCCTTAAGCCTAGCCGCACTTGTGCCCAGGCCTTAAGCCTAGCCCGCACTTGAGCCCAGGCTTTAAGCCTAGCCCGCACTTGTGCCCAGGCCTTTAGCCTAGCCCGCACTTGTACCCCGGTCTTAAGCCTAGCCCGCACTTGAGCCCCGGCCTTAAGCCTAGCCCGCACTTGTGCCCCGGCCTTAAGCCTAGCCCGCACTTGTGCCCAGGCCTTAAGCCTAGCCCGCACTTGTGCCCAGGCCTTATGCCTAGCCTAGCTGGCACTTTTGCCCATGCCTTAAGCCTAGCCAGCACTTGTGCCCCCTGCCTTGATCCTAGCAAGCACTGCACTTGTGCTCCGGCCTTAAGCCTAGCCCGCACTTGTGCCCCGGCCTTAAGCCTAGCCCGCACTTGTGCACCAGCCTTAAGCCTATCCCACACTTGTGCCCCGGCCTTAAGCCTAGCCCGCACTTGTGCCCCGGCCTTAAGCCTAGCCCGCACTTGTGCCCCGGCCTTAAGCCTAGCACGCACTTGTGCCCAGGCCTTAAGCCTAGCCCGCACTTGTACCCCGGCCTTAAGCCTAGCCCGCACTTGTGCCCAGGCCTTAAGCCTAGCCC
>NW_027193681.1:0-22901 GCF_032444005.1 Ranitomeya imitator | reverse complement strand
GTCCCGGCTGTACCCAACGATCTTCTAGCTTAGGGAGACTCCTTGCTTTTCCCAGAAGGAACCTGGAATATGCAAATTAGCCTCCTCTAGCTTGAATCCCTGGTTTGGTGATGCTTTTGAAGCAGCTGGTCCCGGCTGTACCCAACGATCTTCTAGCTTAGGGAGACTCCTTGCTTTTCCCAGAAGGAACCTGGAATATGCAAATTAGCCTCCTCTAGCTTGAATCCCTGGTTTGGTGATGCTTTTGAAGCAGCTGGTCCCGGCTGTACCCAACGATCTTCTAGCTTAGGGAGACTCCTTGCTTTTCCCAGAAGGAACCTGGAATATGCAAATTAGCCTCCTCTAGCTTGAATCCCTGGTTTGGTGATGCTTTTGAAGCAGCTGGTCCCGGCTGTACCCAACGATCTTCTAGCTTAGGGAGACTCCTTGCTTTTCCCAGAAGGAACCTGGAATATGCAAATTAGCCTCCTCTAGCTTGAATCCCTGGTTTGGTGATGCTTTTGAAGCAGCTGGTCCCGGCTGTACCCAACGATCTTCTAGCTTAGGGAGACTCCTTGCTTTTCCCAGAAGGAACCTGGAATATGCAAATTAGCCTCCTCTAGCTTGAATCCCTGGTTTGGTGATGCTTTTGAAGCAGCTGGTCCCGGCTGTACCCAACGATCTTCTAGCTTAGGGAGACTCCTTGCTTTTCCCAGAAGGAACCTGGAATATGCAAATTAGCCTCCTCTAGCTTGAATCCCTGGTTTGGTGATGCTTTTGAAGCAGCTGGTCCCGGCTGTACCCAACGATCTTCTAGCTTAGGGAGACTCCTTGCTTTTCCCAGAAGGAACCTGGAATATGCAAATTAGCCTCCTCTAGCTTGAATCCCTGGTTTGGTGATGCTTTTGAAGCAGCTGGTCCCGGCTGTACCCAACGATCTTCTAGCTTAGGGAGACTCCTTGCTTTTCCCAGAAGGAACCTGGAATATGCAAATTAGCCTCCTCTAGCTTGAATCCCTGGTTTGGTGATGCTTTTGAAGCAGCTGGTCCCGGCTGTACCCAACGATCTTCTAGCTTAGGGAGACTCCTTGCTTTTCCAGAAGGAACCTGGAATATGCAAATTAGCCTCCTCTAGCTTGAATCCCTGGTTTGGTGATGCTTTTGAAGCAGCTGGTCCCGGCTGTACCCAACGATCTTCTAGCTTAGGGAGACTCCTTGCTTTTCCCAGAAGGAACCTGGAATATGCAAATTAGCCTCCTCTAGCTTGAATCCCTGGTTTGGTGATGCTTTTGAAGCAGCTGGTCCCGGCTGTACCCAACGATCTTCTAGCTTAGGGAGACTCCTTGCTTTTCCCAGAAGGAACCTGGAATATGCAAATTCGCCTCCTCTAGCTTGAATCCCTGGTTTGGTGATGCTTTTGAAGCAGCTGGTCCCGGCTGTACCCAACGATCTTCTAGCTTAGGGAGACTCCTTGCTTTTCCCAGAAGGAACCTGGAATATGCAAATTAGCCTCCTCTAGCTTGAATCCCTGGTTTGGTGATGCTTTTGAAGCAGCTGGTCCCGGCTGTACCCAACGATCTTCTAGCTTAGGGAGACTCCTTGCTTTTCCCAGAAGGAACCTGGAATATGCAAATTCGCCTCCTCTAGCTTGAATCCCTGGTTTGGTGATGCTTTTGAAGCAGCTGGTCCCGGCTGTACCCAACGATCTTCTAGCTTAGGGAGACTCCTTGCTTTTCCCAGAAGGAACCTGGAATATGCAAATTCGCCTCCTCTAGCTTGAATCCCTGGTTTGGTGATGCTTTTGAAGCAGCTGGTCCCGGCTGTACCCAACGATCTTCTAGCTTAGGGAGACTCCTTGCTTTTCCCAGAAGGAACCTGGAATATGCAAATTCGCCTCCTCTAGCTTGAATCCCTGGTTTGGTGATGCTTTTGAAGCAGCTGGTCCCGGCTGTACCCAACGATCTTCTAGCTTAGGGAGACTCCTTGCTTTTCCCAGAAGGAACCTGGAATATGCAAATTCGCCTCCTCTAGCTTGAATCCCTGGTTTGGTGATGCTTTTGAAGCAGCTGGTCCCGGCTGTACCCAACGATCTTCTAGCTTAGGGAGACTCCTTGCTTTTCCCAGAAGGAACCTGGAATATGCAAATTCGCCTCCTCTAGCTTGAATCCCTGGTTTGGTGATGCTTTTGAAGCAGCTGGTCCCGGCTGTACCCAACGATCTTCTAGCTTAGGGAGACTCCTTGCTTTTCCCAGAAGGAACCTGGAATATGCAAATTCGCCTCCTCTAGCTTGAATCCCTGGTTTGGTGATGCTTTTGAAGCAGCTGGTCCCGGCTGTACCCAACGATCTTCTAGCTTAGGGAGACTCCTTGCTTTTCCCAGAAGGAACCTGGAATATGCAAATTCGCCTCCTCTAGCTTGAATCCCTGGTTTGGTGATGCTTTTGAAGCAGCTGGTCCCGGCTGTACCCAACGATCTTCTAGCTTAGGGAGACTCCTTGCTTTTCCCAGAAGGAACCTGGAATATGCAAATTCGCCTCCTCTAGCTTGAATCCCTGGTTTGGTGATGCTTTTGAAGCAGCTGGTCCCGGCTGTACCCAACGATCTTCTAGCTTAGGGAGACTCCTTGCTTTTCCCAGAAGGAACCTGGAATATGCAAATTCGCCTCCTCTAGCTTGAATCCCTGGTTTGGTGATGCTTTTGAAGCAGCTGGTCCCGGCTGTACCCAACGATCTTCTAGCTTAGGGAGACTCCTTGCTTTTCCCAGAAGGAACCTGGAATATGCAAATTCGCCTCCTCTAGCTTGAATCCCTGGTTTGGTGATGCTTTTGAAGCAGCTGGTCCCGGCTGTACCCAACGATCTTCTAGCTTAGGGAGACTCCTTGCTTTTCCCAGAAGGAACCTGGAATATGCAAATTCGCCTCCTCTAGCTTGAATCCCTGGTTTGGTGATGCTTTTGAAGCAGCTGGTCCCGGCTGTACCCAACGATCTTCTAGCTTAGGGAGACTCCTTGCTTTTCCCAGAAGGAACCTGGAATATGCAAATTCGCCTCCTCTAGCTTGAATCCCTGGTTTGGTGATGCTTTTGAAGCAGCTGGTCCCGGCTGTACCCAACGATCTTCTAGCTTAGGGAGACTCCTTGCTTTTCCCAGAAGGAACCTGGAATATGCAAATTCGCCTCCTCTAGCTTGAATCCCTGGTTTGGTGATGCTTTTGAAGCAGCTGGTCCCGGCTGTACCCAACGATCTTCTAGCTTAGGGAGACTCCTTGCTTTTCCCAGAAGGAACCTGGAATATGCAAATTCGCCTCCTCTAGCTTGAATCCCTGGTTTGGTGATGCTTTTGAAGCAGCTGGTCCCGGCTGTACCCAACGATCTTCTAGCTTAGGGAGACTCCTTGCTTTTCCCAGAAGGAACCTGGAATATGCAAATTCGCCTCCTCTAGCTTGAATCCCTGGTTTGGTGATGCTTTTGAAGCAGCTGGTCCCGGCTGTACCCAACGATCTTCTAGCTTAGGGAGACTCCTTGCTTTTCCCAGAAGGAACCTGGAATATGCAAATTCGCCTCCTCTAGCTTGAATCCCTGGTTTGGTGATGCTTTTGAAGCAGCTGGTCCCGGCTGTACCCAACGATCTTCTAGCTTAGGGAGACTCCTTGCTTTTCCCAGAAGGAACCTGGAATATGCAAATTCGCCTCCTCTAGCTTGAATCCCTGGTTTGGTGATGCTTTTGAAGCAGCTGGTCCCGGCTGTACCCAACGATCTTCTAGCTTAGGGAGACTCCTTGCTTTTCCCAGAAGGAACCTGGAATATGCAAATTCGCCTCCTCTAGCTTGAATCCCTGGTTTGGTGATGCTTTTGAAGCAGCTGGTCCCGGCTGTACCCAACGATCTTCTAGCTTAGGGAGACTCCTTGCTTTTCCCAGAAGGAACCTGGAATATGCAAATTCGCCTCCTCTAGCTTGAATCCCTGGTTTGGTGATGCTTTTGAAGCAGCTGGTCCCGGCTGTACCCAACGATCTTCTAGCTTAGGGAGACTCCTTGCTTTTCCCAGAAGGAACCTGGAATATGCAAATTCGCCTCCTCTAGCTTGAATCCCTGGTTTGGTGATGCTTTTGAAGCAGCTGGTCCCGGCTGTACCCAACGATCTTCTAGCTTAGGGAGACTCCTTGCTTTTCCCAGAAGGAACCTGGAATATGCAAATTCGCCTCCTCTAGCTTGAATCCCTGGTTTGGTGATGCTTTTGAAGCAGCTGGTCCCGGCTGTACCCAACGATCTTCTAGCTTAGGGAGACTCCTTGCTTTTCCCAGAAGGAACCTGGAATATGCAAATTCGCCTCCTCTAGCTTGAATCCCTGGTTTGGTGATGCTTTTGAAGCAGCTGGTCCCGGCTGTACCCAACGATCTTCTAGCTTAGGGAGACTCCTTGCTTTTCCCAGAAGGAACCTGGAATATGCAAATTCGCCTCCTCTAGCTTGAATCCCTGGTTTGGTGATGCTTTTGAAGCAGCTGGTCCCGGCTGTACCCAACGATCTTCTAGCTTAGGGAGACTCCTTGCTTTTCCCAGAAGGAACCTGGAATATGCAAATTCGCCTCCTCTAGCTTGAATCCCTGGTTTGGTGATGCTTTTGAAGCAGCTGGTCCCGGCTGTACCCAACGATCTTCTAGCTTAGGGAGACTCCTTGCTTTTCCCAGAAGGAACCTGGAATATGCAAATTCGCCTCCTCTAGCTTGAATCCCTGGTTTGGTGATGCTTTTGAAGCAGCTGGTCCCGGCTGTACCCAACGATCTTCTAGCTTAGGGAGACTCCTTGCTTTTCCCAGAAGGAACCTGGAATATGCAAATTCGCCTCCTCTAGCTTGAATCCCTGGTTTGGTGATGCTTTTGAAGCAGCTGGTCCCGGCTGTACCCAACGATCTTCTAGCTTAGGGAGACTCCTTGCTTTTCCCAGAAGGAACCTGGAATATGCAAATTCGCCTCCTCTAGCTTGAATCCCTGGTTTGGTGATGCTTTTGAAGCAGCTGGTCCCGGCTGTACCCAACGATCTTCTAGCTTAGGGAGACTCCTTGCTTTTCCCAGAAGGAACCTGGAATATGCAAATTCGCCTCCTCTAGCTTGAATCCCTGGTTTGGTGATGCTTTTGAAGCAGCTGGTCCCGGCTGTACCCAACGATCTTCTAGCTTAGGGAGACTCCTTGCTTTTCCCAGAAGGAACCTGGAATATGCAAATTCGCCTCCTCTAGCTTGAATCCCTGGTTTGGTGATGCTTTTGAAGCAGCTGGTCCCGGCTGTACCCAACGATCTTCTAGCTTAGGGAGACTCCTTGCTTTTCCCAGAAGGAACCTGGAATATGCAAATTCGCCTCCTCTAGCTTGAATCCCTGGTTTGGTGATGCTTTTGAAGCAGCTGGTCCCGGCTGTACCCAACGATCTTCTAGCTTAGGGAGACTCCTTGCTTTTCCCAGAAGGAACCTGGAATATGCAAATTCGCCTCCTCTAGCTTGAATCCCTGGTTTGGTGATGCTTTTGAAGCAGCTGGTCCCGGCTGTACCCAACGATCTTCTAGCTTAGGGAGACTCCTTGCTTTTCCCAGAAGGAACCTGGAATATGCAAATTCGCCTCCTCTAGCTTGAATCCCTGGTTTGGTGATGCTTTTGAAGCAGCTGGTCCCGGCTGTACCCAACGATCTTCTAGCTTAGGGAGACTCCTTGCTTTTCCCAGAAGGAACCTGGAATATGCAAATTCGCCTCCTCTAGCTTGAATCCCTGGTTTGGTGATGCTTTTGAAGCAGCTGGTCCCGGCTGTACCCAACGATCTTCTAGCTTAGGGAGACTCCTTGCTTTTCCCAGAAGGAACCTGGAATATGCAAATTCGCCTCCTCTAGCTTGAATCCCTGGTTTGGTGATGCTTTTGAAGCAGCTGGTCCCGGCTGTACCCAACGATCTTCTAGCTTAGGGAGACTCCTTGCTTTTCCCAGAAGGAACCTGGAATATGCAAATTCGCCTCCTCTAGCTTGAATCCCTGGTTTGGTGATGCTTTTGAAGCAGCTGGTCCCGGCTGTACCCAACGATCTTCTAGCTTAGGGAGACTCCTTGCTTTTCCCAGAAGGAACCTGGAATATGCAAATTCGCCTCCTCTAGCTTGAATCCCTGGTTTGGTGATGCTTTTGAAGCAGCTGGTCCCGGCTGTACCCAACGATCTTCTAGCTTAGGGAGACTCCTTGCTTTTCCCAGAAGGAACCTGGAATATGCAAATTCGCCTCCTCTAGCTTGAATCCCTGGTTTGGTGATGCTTTTGAAGCAGCTGGTCCCGGCTGTACCCAACGATCTTCTAGCTTAGGGAGACTCCTTGCTTTTCCCAGAAGGAACCTGGAATATGCAAATTCGCCTCCTCTAGCTTGAATCCCTGGTTTGGTGATGCTTTTGAAGCAGCTGGTCCCGGCTGTACCCAACGATCTTCTAGCTTAGGGAGACTCCTTGCTTTTCCCAGAAGGAACCTGGAATATGCAAATTCGCCTCCTCTAGCTTGAATCCCTGGTTTGGTGATGCTTTTGAAGCAGCTGGTCCCGGCTGTACCCAACGATCTTCTAGCTTAGGGAGACTCCTTGCTTTTCCCAGAAGGAACCTGGAATATGCAAATTCGCCTCCTCTAGCTTGAATCCCTGGTTTGGTGATGCTTTTGAAGCAGCTGGTCCCGGCTGTACCCAACGATCTTCTAGCTTAGGGAGACTCCTTGCTTTTCCCAGAAGGAACCTGGAATATGCAAATTCGCCTCCTCTAGCTTGAATCCCTGGTTTGGTGATGCTTTTGAAGCAGCTGGTCCCGGCTGTACCCAACGATCTTCTAGCTTAGGGAGACTCCTTGCTTTTCCCAGAAGGAACCTGGAATATGCAAATTCGCCTCCTCTAGCTTGAATCCCTGGTTTGGTGATGCTTTTGAAGCAGCTGGTCCCGGCTGTACCCAACGATCTTCTAGCTTAGGGAGACTCCTTGCTTTTCCCAGAAGGAACCTGGAATATGCAAATTCGCCTCCTCTAGCTTGAATCCCTGGTTTGGTGATGCTTTTGAAGCAGCTGGTCCCGGCTGTACCCAACGATCTTCTAGCTTAGGGAGACTCCTTGCTTTTCCCAGAAGGAACCTGGAATATGCAAATTCGCCTCCTCTAGCTTGAATCCCTGGTTTGGTGATGCTTTTGAAGCAGCTGGTCCCGGCTGTACCCAACGATCTTCTAGCTTAGGGAGACTCCTTGCTTTTCCCAGAAGGAACCTGGAATATGCAAATTCGCCTCCTCTAGCTTGAATCCCTGGTTTGGTGATGCTTTTGAAGCAGCTGGTCCCGGCTGTACCCAACGATCTTCTAGCTTAGGGAGACTCCTTGCTTTTCCCAGAAGGAACCTGGAATATGCAAATTCGCCTCCTCTAGCTTGAATCCCTGGTTTGGTGATGCTTTTGAAGCAGCTGGTCCCGGCTGTACCCAACGATCTTCTAGCTTAGGGAGACTCCTTGCTTTTCCCAGAAGGAACCTGGAATATGCAAATTCGCCTCCTCTAGCTTGAATCCCTGGTTTGGTGATGCTTTTGAAGCAGCTGGTCCCGGCTGTACCCAACGATCTTCTAGCTTAGGGAGACTCCTTGCTTTTCCCAGAAGGAACCTGGAATATGCAAATTCGCCTCCTCTAGCTTGAATCCCTGGTTTGGTGATGCTTTTGAAGCAGCTGGTCCCGGCTGTACCCAACGATCTTCTAGCTTAGGGAGACTCCTTGCTTTTCCCAGAAGGAACCTGGAATATGCAAATTCGCCTCCTCTAGCTTGAATCCCTGGTTTGGTGATGCTTTTGAAGCAGCTGGTCCCGGCTGTACCCAACGATCTTCTAGCTTAGGGAGACTCCTTGCTTTTCCCAGAAGGAACCTGGAATATGCAAATTCGCCTCCTCTAGCTTGAATCCCTGGTTTGGTGATGCTTTTGAAGCAGCTGGTCCCGGCTGTACCCAACGATCTTCTAGCTTAGGGAGACTCCTTGCTTTTCCCAGAAGGAACCTGGAATATGCAAATTCGCCTCCTCTAGCTTGAATCCCTGGTTTGGTGATGCTTTTGAAGCAGCTGGTCCCGGCTGTACCCAACGATCTTCTAGCTTAGGGAGACTCCTTGCTTTTCCCAGAAGGAACCTGGAATATGCAAATTCGCCTCCTCTAGCTTGAATCCCTGGTTTGGTGATGCTTTTGAAGCAGCTGGTCCCGGCTGTACCCAACGATCTTCTAGCTTAGGGAGACTCCTTGCTTTTCCCAGAAGGAACCTGGAATATGCAAATTCGCCTCCTCTAGCTTGAATCCCTGGTTTGGTGATGCTTTTGAAGCAGCTGGTCCCGGCTGTACCCAACGATCTTCTAGCTTAGGGAGACTCCTTGCTTTTCCCAGAAGGAACCTGGAATATGCAAATTCGCCTCCTCTAGCTTGAATCCCTGGTTTGGTGATGCTTTTGAAGCAGCTGGTCCCGGCTGTACCCAACGATCTTCTAGCTTAGGGAGACTCCTTGCTTTTCCCAGAAGGAACCTGGAATATGCAAATTCGCCTCCTCTAGCTTGAATCCCTGGTTTGGTGATGCTTTTGAAGCAGCTGGTCCCGGCTGTACCCAACGATCTTCTAGCTTAGGGAGACTCCTTGCTTTTCCCAGAAGGAACCTGGAATATGCAAATTCGCCTCCTCTAGCTTGAATCCCTGGTTTGGTGATGCTTTTGAAGCAGCTGGTCCCGGCTGTACCCAACGATCTTCTAGCTTAGGGAGACTCCTTGCTTTTCCCAGAAGGAACCTGGAATATGCAAATTCGCCTCCTCTAGCTTGAATCCCTGGTTTGGTGATGCTTTTGAAGCAGCTGGTCCCGGCTGTACCCAACGATCTTCTAGCTTAGGGAGACTCCTTGCTTTTCCCAGAAGGAACCTGGAATATGCAAATTCGCCTCCTCTAGCTTGAATCCCTGGTTTGGTGATGCTTTTGAAGCAGCTGGTCCCGGCTGTACCCAACGATCTTCTAGCTTAGGGAGACTCCTTGCTTTTCCCAGAAGGAACCTGGAATATGCAAATTCGCCTCCTCTAGCTTGAATCCCTGGTTTGGTGATGCTTTTGAAGCAGCTGGTCCCGGCTGTACCCAACGATCTTCTAGCTTAGGGAGACTCCTTGCTTTTCCCAGAAGGAACCTGGAATATGCAAATTCGCCTCCTCTAGCTTGAATCCCTGGTTTGGTGATGCTTTTGAAGCAGCTGGTCCCGGCTGTACCCAACGATCTTCTAGCTTAGGGAGACTCCTTGCTTTTCCCAGAAGGAACCTGGAATATGCAAATTCGCCTCCTCTAGCTTGAATCCCTGGTTTGGTGATGCTTTTGAAGCAGCTGGTCCCGGCTGTACCCAACGATCTTCTAGCTTAGGGAGACTCCTTGCTTTTCCCAGAAGGAACCTGGAATATGCAAATTCGCCTCCTCTAGCTTGAATCCCTGGTTTGGTGATGCTTTTGAAGCAGCTGGTCCCGGCTGTACCCAACGATCTTCTAGCTTAGGGAGACTCCTTGCTTTTCCCAGAAGGAACCTGGAATATGCAAATTCGCCTCCTCTAGCTTGAATCCCTGGTTTGGTGATGCTTTTGAAGCAGCTGGTCCCGGCTGTACCCAACGATCTTCTAGCTTAGGGAGACTCCTTGCTTTTCCCAGAAGGAACCTGGAATATGCAAATTCGCCTCCTCTAGCTTGAATCCCTGGTTTGGTGATGCTTTTGAAGCAGCTGGTCCCGGCTGTACCCAACGATCTTCTAGCTTAGGGAGACTCCTTGCTTTTCCCAGAAGGAACCTGGAATATGCAAATTCGCCTCCTCTAGCTTGAATCCCTGGTTTGGTGATGCTTTTGAAGCAGCTGGTCCCGGCTGTACCCAACGATCTTCTAGCTTAGGGAGACTCCTTGCTTTTCCCAGAAGGAACCTGGAATATGCAAATTCGCCTCCTCTAGCTTGAATCCCTGGTTTGGTGATGCTTTTGAAGCAGCTGGTCCCGGCTGTACCCAACGATCTTCTAGCTTAGGGAGACTCCTTGCTTTTCCCAGAAGGAACCTGGAATATGCAAATTCGCCTCCTCTAGCTTGAATCCCTGGTTTGGTGATGCTTTTGAAGCAGCTGGTCCCGGCTGTACCCAACGATCTTCTAGCTTAGGGAGACTCCTTGCTTTTCCCAGAAGGAACCTGGAATATGCAAATTCGCCTCCTCTAGCTTGAATCCCTGGTTTGGTGATGCTTTTGAAGCAGCTGGTCCCGGCTGTACCCAACGATCTTCTAGCTTAGGGAGACTCCTTGCTTTTCCCAGAAGGAACCTGGAATATGCAAATTCGCCTCCTCTAGCTTGAATCCCTGGTTTGGTGATGCTTTTGAAGCAGCTGGTCCCGGCTGTACCCAACGATCTTCTAGCTTAGGGAGACTCCTTGCTTTTCCCAGAAGGAACCTGGAATATGCAAATTCGCCTCCTCTAGCTTGAATCCCTGGTTTGGTGATGCTTTTGAAGCAGCTGGTCCCGGCTGTACCCAACGATCTTCTAGCTTAGGGAGACTCCTTGCTTTTCCCAGAAGGAACCTGGAATATGCAAATTCGCCTCCTCTAGCTTGAATCCCTGGTTTGGTGATGCTTTTGAAGCAGCTGGTCCCGGCTGTACCCAACGATCTTCTAGCTTAGGGAGACTCCTTGCTTTTCCCAGAAGGAACCTGGAATATGCAAATTCGCCTCCTCTAGCTTGAATCCCTGGTTTGGTGATGCTTTTGAAGCAGCTGGTCCCGGCTGTACCCAACGATCTTCTAGCTTAGGGAGACTCCTTGCTTTTCCCAGAAGGAACCTGGAATATGCAAATTCGCCTCCTCTAGCTTGAATCCCTGGTTTGGTGATGCTTTTGAAGCAGCTGGTCCCGGCTGTACCCAACGATCTTCTAGCTTAGGGAGACTCCTTGCTTTTCCCAGAAGGAACCTGGAATATGCAAATTCGCCTCCTCTAGCTTGAATCCCTGGTTTGGTGATGCTTTTGAAGCAGCTGGTCCCGGCTGTACCCAACGATCTTCTAGCTTAGGGAGACTCCTTGCTTTTCCCAGAAGGAACCTGGAATATGCAAATTCGCCTCCTCTAGCTTGAATCCCTGGTTTGGTGATGCTTTTGAAGCAGCTGGTCCCGGCTGTACCCAACGATCTTCTAGCTTAGGGAGACTCCTTGCTTTTCCCAGAAGGAACCTGGAATATGCAAATTCGCCTCCTCTAGCTTGAATCCCTGGTTTGGTGATGCTTTTGAAGCAGCTGGTCCCGGCTGCACCCAACGATCTTCTAGCTTAGGGAGACTCCTTGCTTTTCCCAGAAGGAACCTGGAATATGCAAATTCGCCTCCTCTAGCTTGAATCCCTGGTTTGGTGATGCTTTTGAAGCAGCTGGTCCCGGCTGCACCCAACGATCTTCCAGCTTAGGGAGACTCCTTGCTTTTCCCAGAAGGAACCTGGAATATGCAAATTCGCCTCCTCTAGCTTGAATCCCTGGTTTGGTGATGCTTTTGAAGCAGCTGGTCCCGGCTGCACCCAACGATCTTCCAGCTTAGGGAGACTCCTTGCTTTTCCCAGAAGGAACCTGGAATATGCAAATTCGCCTCCTCTAGCTTGAATCCCTGGTTTGGTGATGCTTTTGAAGCAGCTGGTCCCGGCTGCACCCAACGATCTTCCAGCTTAGGGAGACTCCTTGCTTTTCCCAGAAGGAACCTGGAATATGCAAATTCGCCTCCTCTAGCTTGAATCCCTGGTTTGGTGATGCTTTTGAAGCAGCTGGTCCCGGCTGCACCCAACGATCTTCCAGCTTAGGGGAGACTCCTTGCTTTTCCCAGAAGGAACCTGGAATATGCAAATTCGCCTCCTCTAGCTTGAATCCCTGGTTTGGTGATGCTTTTGAAGCAGCTGGTCCCGGCTGCACCCAACGATCTTCCAGCTTAGGGGGACTCCTTGCTTTTCCCAGAAGGAACCTGGAATATGCAAATTCGCCTCCTCTAGCTTGAATCCCTGGTTTGGTGATGCTTTTGAAGCAGCTGGTCCCGGCTGCACCCAACGATCTTCCAGCTTAGGGGGACTCCTTGCTTTTCCCAGAAGGAACCTGGAATATGCAAATTCGCCTCCTCTAGCTTGAATCCCTGGTTTGGTGATGCTTTTGAAGCAGCTGGTCCCGGCTGCACCCAACGATCTTCCAGCTTAGGGGGACTCCTTGCTTTTCCCAGAAGGAACCTGGAATATGCAAATTCGCCTCCTCTAGCTTGAATCCCTGGTTTGGTGATGCTTTTGAAGCAGCTGGTCCCGGCTGCACCCAACGATCTTCCAGCTTAGGGGGACTCCTTGCTTTTCCCAGAAGGAACCTGGAATATGCAAATTCGCCTCCTCTAGCTTGAATCCCTGGTTTGGTGATGCTTTTGAAGCAGCTGGTCCCGGCTGCACCCAACGATCTTCCAGCTTAGGGGGACTCCTTGCTTTTCCCAGAAGGAACCTGGAATATGCAAATTCGCCTCCTCTAGCTTGAATCCCTGGTTTGGTGATGCTTTTGAAGCAGCTGGTCCCGGCTGCACCCAACGATCTTCCAGCTTAGGGGGACTCCTTGCTTTTCCCAGAAGGAACCTGGAATATGCAAATTCGCCTCCTCTAGCTTGAATCCCTGGTTTGGTGATGCTTTTGAAGCAGCTGGTCCCGGCTGCACCCAACGATCTTCCAGCTTAGGGGGACTCCTTGCTTTTCCCAGAAGGAACCTGGAATATGCAAATTCGCCTCCTCTAGCTTGAATCCCTGGTTTGGTGATGCTTTTGAAGCAGCTGGTCCCGGCTGCACCCAACGATCTTCCAGCTTAGGGGGACTCCTTGCTTTTCCCAGAAGGAACCTGGAATATGCAAATTCGCCTCCTCTAGCTTGAATCCCTGGTTTGGTGATGCTTTTGAAGCAGCTGGTCCCGGCTGCACCCAACGATCTTCCAGCTTAGGGGGACTCCTTGCTTTTCCCAGAAGGAACCTGGAATATGCAAATTCGCCTCCTCTAGCTTGAATCCCTGGTTTGGTGATGCTTTTGAAGCAGCTGGTCCCGGCTGCACCCAACGATCTTCCAGCTTAGGGGGACTCCTTGCTTTTCCCAGAAGGAACCTGGAATATGCAAATTCGCCTCCTCTAGCTTGAATCCCTGGTTTGGTGATGCTTTTGAAGCAGCTGGTCCCGGCTGCACCCAACGATCTTCCAGCTTAGGGGGACTCCTTGCTTTTCCCAGAAGGAACCTGGAATATGCAAATTAGCCTCCTCTAGCTTGAATCCCTGGTTTGGTGATGCTTTTGAAGCAGCTGGTCCCGGCTGCACCCAACGATCTTCCAGCTTAGGGGGACTCCTTGCTTTTCCCAGAAGGAACCTGGAATATGCAAATTAGCCTCCTCTAGCTTGAATCCCTGGTTTGGTGATGCTTTTGAAGCAGCTGGTCCCGGCTGCACCCAACGATCTTCCAGCTTAGGGGGACTCCTTGCTTTTCCCAGAAGGAACCTGGAATATGCAAATTAGCCTCCTCTAGCTTGAATCCCTGGTTTGGTGATGCTTTTGAAGCAGCTGGTCCCGGCTGCACCCAACGATCTTCCAGCTTAGGGGGACTCCTTGCTTTTCCCAGAAGGAACCTGGAATATGCAAATTAGCCTCCTCTAGCTTGAATCCCTGGTTTGGTGATGCTTTTGAAGCAGCTGGTCCCGGCTGCACCCAACGATCTTCCAGCTTAGGGGGACTCCTTGCTTTTCCCAGAAGGAACCTGGAATATGCAAATTAGCCTCCTCTAGCTTGAATCCCTGGTTTGGTGATGCTTTTGAAGCAGCTGGTCCCGGCTGCACCCAACGATCTTCCAGCTTAGGGGGACTCCTTGCTTTTCCCAGAAGGAACCTGGAATATGCAAATTAGCCTCCTCTAGCTTGAATCCCTGGTTTGGTGATGCTTTTGAAGCAGCTGGTCCCGGCTGCACCCAACGATCTTCCAGCTTAGGGGGACTCCTTGCTTTTCCCAGAAGGAACCTGGAATATGCAAATTAGCCTCCTCTAGCTTGAATCCCTGGTTTGGTGATGCTTTTGAAGCAGCTGGTCCCGGCTGCACCCAACGATCTTCCAGCTTAGGGGGACTCCTTGCTTTTCCCAGAAGGAACCTGGAATATGCAAATTAGCCTCCTCTAGCTTGAATCCCTGGTTTGGTGATGCTTTTGAAGCAGCTGGTCCCGGCTGCACCCAACGATCTTCCAGCTTAGGGGGACTCCTTGCTTTTCCCAGAAGGAACCTGGAATATGCAAATTAGCCTCCTCTAGCTTGAATCCCTGGTTTGGTGATGCTTTTGAAGCAGCTGGTCCCGGCTGCACCCAACGATCTTCCAGCTTAGGGGGACTCCTTGCTTTTCCCAGAAGGAACCTGGAATATGCAAATTAGCCTCCTCTAGCTTGAATCCCTGGTTTGGTGATGCTTTTGAAGCAGCTGGTCCCGGCTGCACCCAACGATCTTCCAGCTTAGGGGGACTCCTTGCTTTTCCCAGAAGGAACCTGGAATATGCAAATTAGCCTCCTCTAGCTTGAATCCCTGGTTTGGTGATGCTTTTGAAGCAGCTGGTCCCGGCTGCACCCAACGATCTTCCAGCTTAGGGGGACTCCTTGCTTTTCCCAGAAGGAACCTGGAATATGCAAATTAGCCTCCTCTAGCTTGAATCCCTGGTTTGGTGATGCTTTTGAAGCAGCTGGTCCCGGCTGCACCCAACGATCTTCCAGCTTAGGGGGACTCCTTGCTTTTCCCAGAAGGAACCTGGAATATGCAAATTAGCCTCCTCTAGCTTGAATCCCTGGTTTGGTGATGCTTTTGAAGCAGCTGGTCCCGGCTGCACCCAACGATCTTCCAGCTTAGGGGGACTCCTTGCTTTTCCCAGAAGGAACCTGGAATATGCAAATTAGCCTCCTCTAGCTTGAATCCCTGGTTTGGTGATGCTTTTGAAGCAGCTGGTCCCGGCTGCACCCAACGATCTTCCAGCTTAGGGGGACTCCTTGCTTTTCCCAGAAGGAACCTGGAATATGCAAATTAGCCTCCTCTAGCTTGAATCCCTGGTTTGGTGATGCTTTTGAAGCAGCTGGTCCCGGCTGCACCCAACGATCTTCCAGCTTAGGGGGACTCCTTGCTTTTCCCAGAAGGAACCTGGAATATGCAAATTAGCCTCCTCTAGCTTGAATCCCTGGTTTGGTGATGCTTTTGAAGCAGCTGGTCCCGGCTGCACCCAACGATCTTCCAGCTTAGGGGGACTCCTTGCTTTTCCCAGAAGGAACCTGGAATATGCAAATTAGCCTCCTCTAGCTTGAATCCCTGGTTTGGTGATGCTTTTGAAGCAGCTGGTCCCGGCTGCACCCAACGATCTTCCAGCTTAGGGGGACTCCTTGCTTTTCCCAGAAGGAACCTGGAATATGCAAATTAGCCTCCTCTAGCTTGAATCCCTGGTTTGGTGATGCTTTTGAAGCAGCTGGTCCCGGCTGCACCCAACGATCTTCCAGCTTAGGGGGGACTCCTTGCTTTTCCCAGAAGGAACCTGGAATATGCAAATTAGCCTCCTCTAGCTTGAATCCCTGGTTTGGTGATGCTTTTGAAGCAGCTGGTCCCGGCTGCACCCAACGATCTTCCAGCTTAGGGGGACTCCTTGCTTTTCCCAGAAGGAACCTGGAATATGCAAATTAGCCTCCTCTAGCTTGAATCCCTGGTTTGGTGATGCTTTTGAAGCAGCTGGTCCCGGCTGCACCCAACGATCTTCCAGCTTAGGGGGACTCCTTGCTTTTCCCAGAAGGAACCTGGAATATGCAAATTAGCCTCCTCTAGCTTGAATCCCTGGTTTGGTGATGCTTTTGAAGCAGCTGGTCCCGGCTGCACCCAACGATCTTCCAGCTTAGGGGGACTCCTTGCTTTTCCCAGAAGGAACCTGGAATATGCAAATTAGCCTCCTCTAGCTTGAATCCCTGGTTTGGTGATGCTTTTGAAGCAGCTGGTCCCGGCTGCACCCAACGATCTTCCAGCTTAGGGGGACTCCTTGCTTTTCCCAGAAGGAACCTGGAATATGCAAATTAGCCTCCTCTAGCTTGAATCCCTGGTTTGGTGATGCTTTTGAAGCAGCTGGTCCCGGCTGCACCCAACGATCTTCCAGCTTAGGGGGACTCCTTGCTTTTCCCAGAAGGAACCTGGAATATGCAAATTAGCCTCCTCTAGCTTGAATCCCTGGTTTGGTGATGCTTTTGAAGCAGCTGGTCCCGGCTGCACCCAACGATCTTCCAGCTTAGGGGGACTCCTTGCTTTTCCCAGAAGGAACCTGGAATATGCAAATTAGCCTCCTCTAGCTTGAATCCCTGGTTTGGTGATGCTTTTGAAGCAGCTGGTCCCGGCTGCACCCAACGATCTTCCAGCTTAGGGGGACTCCTTGCTTTTCCCAGAAGGAACCTGGAATATGCAAATTAGCCTCCTCTAGCTTGAATCCCTGGTTTGGTGATGCTTTTGAAGCAGCTGGTCCCGGCTGCACCCAACGATCTTCCAGCTTAGGGGGACTCCTTGCTTTTCCCAGAAGGAACCTGGAATATGCAAATTAGCCTCCTCTAGCTTGAATCCCTGGTTTGGTGATGCTTTTGAAGCAGCTGGTCCCGGCTGCACCCAACGATCTTCCAGCTTAGGGGGACTCCTTGCTTTTCCCAGAAGGAACCTGGAATATGCAAATTAGCCTCCTCTAGCTTGAATCCCTGGTTTGGTGATGCTTTTGAAGCAGCTGGTCCCGGCTGCACCCAACGATCTTCCAGCTTAGGGGGACTCCTTGCTTTTCCCAGAAGGAACCTGGAATATGCAAATTAGCCTCCTCTAGCTTGAATCCCTGGTTTGGTGATGCTTTTGAAGCAGCTGGTCCCGGCTGCACCCAACGATCTTCCAGCTTAGGGGGACTCCTTGCTTTTCCCAGAAGGAACCTGGAATATGCAAATTAGCCTCCTCTAGCTTGAATCCCTGGTTTGGTGATGCTTTTGAAGCAGCTGGTCCCGGCTGCACCCAACGATCTTCCAGCTTAGGGGGACTCCTTGCTTTTCCCAGAAGGAACCTGGAATATGCAAATTAGCCTCCTCTAGCTTGAATCCCTGGTTTGGTGATGCTTTTGAAGCAGCTGGTCCCGGCTGCACCCAACGATCTTCCAGCTTAGGGGGACTCCTTGCTTTTCCCAGAAGGAACCTGGAATATGCAAATTAGCCTCCTCTAGCTTGAATCCCTGGTTTGGTGATGCTTTTGAAGCAGCTGGTCCCGGCTGCACCCAACGATCTTCCAGCTTAGGGGGACTCCTTGCTTTTCCCAGAAGGAACCTGGAATATGCAAATTAGCCTCCTCTAGCTTGAATCCCTGGTTTGGTGATGCTTTTGAAGCAGCTGGTCCCGGCTGCACCCAACGATCTTCCAGCTTAGGGGGACTCCTTGCTTTTCCCAGAAGGAACCTGGAATATGCAAATTAGCCTCCTCTAGCTTGAATCCCTGGTTTGGTGATGCTTTTGAAGCAGCTGGTCCCGGCTGCACCCAACGATCTTCCAGCTTAGGGGGACTCCTTGCTTTTCCCAGAAGGAACCTGGAATATGCAAATTAGCCTCCTCTAGCTTGAATCCCTGGTTTGGTGATGCTTTTGAAGCAGCTGGTCCCGGCTGCACCCAACGATCTTCCAGCTTAGGGGGACTCCTTGCTTTTCCCAGAAGGAACCTGGAATATGCAAATTAGCCTCCTCTAGCTTGAATCCCTGGTTTGGTGATGCTTTTGAAGCAGCTGGTCCCGGCTGCACCCAACGATCTTCCAGCTTAGGGGGACTCCTTGCTTTTCCCAGAAGGAACCTGGAATATGCAAATTAGCCTCCTCTAGCTTGAATCCCTGGTTTGGTGATGCTTTTGAAGCAGCTGGTCCCGGCTGCACCCAACGATCTTCCAGCTTAGGGGGACTCCTTGCTTTTCCCAGAAGGAACCTGGAATATGCAAATTAGCCTCCTCTAGCTTGAATCCCTGGTTTGGTGATGCTTTTGAAGCAGCTGGTCCCGGCTGCACCCAACGATCTTCCAGCTTAGGGGGACTCCTTGCTTTTCCCAGAAGGAACCTGGAATATGCAAATTAGCCTCCTCTAGCTTGAATCCCTGGTTTGGTGATGCTTTTGAAGCAGCTGGTCCCGGCTGCACCCAACGATCTTCCAGCTTAGGGGGACTCCTTGCTTTTCCCAGAAGGAACCTGGAATATGCAAATTAGCCTCCTCTAGCTTGAATCCCTGGTTTGGTGATGCTTTTGAAGCAGCTGGTCCCGGCTGCACCCAACGATCTTCCAGCTTAGGGGGACTCCTTGCTTTTCCCAGAAGGAACCTGGAATATGCAAATTAGCCTCCTCTAGCTTGAATCCCTGGTTTGGTGATGCTTTTGAAGCAGCTGGTCCCGGCTGCACCCAACGATCTTCCAGCTTAGGGGGGACTCCTTGCTTTTCCCAGAAGGAACCTGGAATATGCAAATTAGCCTCCTCTAGCTTGAATCCCTGGTTTGGTGATGCTTTTGAAGCAGCTGGTCCCGGCTGCACCCAACGATCTTCCAGCTTAGGGGGACTCCTTGCTTTTCCCAGAAGGAACCTGGAATATGCAAATTAGCCTCCTCTAGCTTGAATCCCTGGTTTGGTGATGCTTTTGAAGCAGCTGGTCCCGGCTGCACCCAACGATCTTCCAGCTTAGGGGGACTCCTTGCTTTTCCCAGAAGGAACCTGGAATATGCAAATTAGCCTCCTCTAGCTTGAATCCCTGGTTTGGTGATGCTTTTGAAGCAGCTGGTCCCGGCTGCACCCAACGATCTTCCAGCTTAGGGGGACTCCTTGCTTTTCCCAGAAGGAACCTGGAATATGCAAATTAGCCTCCTCTAGCTTGAATCCCTGGTTTGGTGATGCTTTTGAAGCAGCTGGTCCCGGCTGCACCCAACGATCTTCCAGCTTAGGGGGACTCCTTGCTTTTCCCAGAAGGAACCTGGAATATGCAAATTAGCCTCCTCTAGCTTGAATCCCTGGTTTGGTGATGCTTTTGAAGCAGCTGGTCCCGGCTGCACCCAACGATCTTCCAGCTTAGGGGGACTCCTTGCTTTTCCCAGAAGGAACCTGGAATATGCAAATTAGCCTCCTCTAGCTTGAATCCCTGGTTTGGTGATGCTTTTGAAGCAGCTGGTCCCGGCTGCACCCAACGATCTTCCAGCTTAGGGGGACTCCTTGCTTTTCCCAGAAGGAACCTGGAATATGCAAATTAGCCTCCTCTAGCTTGAATCCCTGGTTTGGTGATGCTTTTGAAGCAGCTGGTCCCGGCTGCACCCAACGATCTTCCAGCTTAGGGGGACTCCTTGCTTTTCCCAGAAGGAACCTGGAATATGCAAATTAGCCTCCTCTAGCTTGAATCCCTGGTTTGGTGATGCTTTTGAAGCAGCTGGTCCCGGCTGCACCCAACGATCTTCCAGCTTAGGGGGACTCCTTGCTTTTCCCAGAAGGAACCTGGAATATGCAAATTAGCCTCCTCTAGCTTGAATCCCTGGTTTGGTGATGCTTTTGAAGCAGCTGGTCCCGGCTGCACCCAACGATCTTCCAGCTTAGGGGGACTCCTTGCTTTTCCCAGAAGGAACCTGGAATATGCAAATTAGCCTCCTCTAGCTTGAATCCCTGGTTTGGTGATGCTTTTGAAGCAGCTGGTCCCGGCTGCACCCAACGATCTTCCAGCTTAGGGGGACTCCTTGCTTTTCCCAGAAGGAACCTGGAATATGCAAATTAGCCTCCTCTAGCTTGAATCCCTGGTTTGGTGATGCTTTTGAAGCAGCTGGTCCCGGCTGCACCCAACGATCTTCCAGCTTAGGGGGACTCCTTGCTTTTCCCAGAAGGAACCTGGAATATGCAAATTAGCCTCCTCTAGCTTGAATCCCTGGTTTGGTGATGCTTTTGAAGCAGCTGGTCCCGGCTGCACCCAACGATCTTCCAGCTTAGGGGGACTCCTTGCTTTTCCCAGAAGGAACCTGGAATATGCAAATTAGCCTCCTCTAGCTTGAATCCCTGGTTTGGTGATGCTTTTGAAGCAGCTGGTCCCGGCTGCACCCAACGATCTTCCAGCTTAGGGGGACTCCTTGCTTTTCCCAGAAGGAACCTGGAATATGCAAATTAGCCTCCTCTAGCTTGAATCCCTGGTTTGGTGATGCTTTTGAAGCAGCTGGTCCCGGCTGCACCCAACGATCTTCCAGCTTAGGGGGACTCCTTGCTTTTCCCAGAAGGAACCTGGAATATGCAAATTAGCCTCCTCTAGCTTGAATCCCTGGTTTGGTGATGCTTTTGAAGCAGCTGGTCCCGGCTGCACCCAACGATCTTCCAGCTTAGGGGGACTCCTTGCTTTTCCCAGAAGGAACCTGGAATATGCAAATTAGCCTCCTCTAGCTTGAATCCCTGGTTTGGTGATGCTTTTGAAGCAGCTGGTCCCGGCTGCACCCAACGATCTTCCAGCTTAGGGGGACTCCTTGCTTTTCCCAGAAGGAACCTGGAATATGCAAATTAGCCTCCTCTAGCTTGAATCCCTGGTTTGGTGATGCTTTTGAAGCAGCTGGTCCCCGGCTGCACCCAACGATCTTCCAGCTTAGGGGGACTCCTTGCTTTTCCCAGAAGGAACCTGGAATATGCAAATTAGCCTCCTCTAGCTTGAATCCCTGGTTTGGTGATGCTTTTGAAGCAGCTGGTCCCGGCTGCACCCAACGATCTTCCAGCTTAGGGGGACTCCTTGCTTTTCCCAGAAGGAACCTGGAATATGCAAATTAGCCTCCTCTAGCTTGAATCCCTGGTTTGGTGATGCTTTTGAAGCAGCTGGTCCCGGCTGCACCCAACGATCTTCCAGCTTAGGGGGACTCCTTGCTTTTCCCAGAAGGAACCTGGAATATGCAAATTAGCCTCCTCTAGCTTGAATCCCTGGTTTGGTGATGCTTTTGAAGCAGCTGGTCCCGGCTGCACCCAACGATCTTCCAGCTTAGGGGGACTCCTTGCTTTTCCCAGAAGGAACCTGGAATATGCAAATTAGCCTCCTCTAGCTTGAATCCCTGGTTTGGTGATGCTTTTGAAGCAGCTGGTCCCGGCTGCACCCAACGATCTTCCAGCTTAGGGGGACTCCTTGCTTTTCCCAGAAGGAACCTGGAATATGCAAATTAGCCTCCTCTAGCTTGAATCCCTGGTTTGGTGATGCTTTTGAAGCAGCTGGTCCCGGCTGCACCCAACGATCTTCCAGCTTAGGGGGACTCCTTGCTTTTCCCAGAAGGAACCTGGAATATGCAAATTAGCCTCCTCTAGCTTGAATCCCTGGTTTGGTGATGCTTTTGAAGCAGCTGGTCCCGGCTGCACCCAACGATCTTCCAGCTTAGGGGGACTCCTTGCTTTTCCCAGAAGGAACCTGGAATATGCAAATTAGCCTCCTCTAGCTTGAATCCCTGGTTTGGTGATGCTTTTGAAGCAGCTGGTCCCGGCTGCACCCAACGATCTTCCAGCTTAGGGGGACTCCTTGCTTTTCCCAGAAGGAACCTGGAATATGCAAATTAGCCTCCTCTAGCTTGAATCCCTGGTTTGGTGATGCTTTTGAAGCAGCTGGTCCCGGCTGCACCCAACGATCTTCCAGCTTAGGGGGACTCCTTGCTTTTCCCAGAAGGAACCTGGAATATGCAAATTAGCCTCCTCTAGCTTGAATCCCTGGTTTGGTGATGCTTTTGAAGCAGCTGGTCCCCGGCTGCACCCAACGATCTTCCAGCTTAGGGGGACTCCTTGCTTTTCCCAGAAGGAACCTGGAATATGCAAATTAGCCTCCTCTAGCTTGAATCCCTGGTTTGGTGATGCTTTTGAAGCAGCTGGTCCCGGCTGCACCCAACGATCTTCCAGCTTAGGGGGACTCCTTGCTTTTCCCAGAAGGAACCTGGAATATGCAAATTAGCCTCCTCTAGCTTGAATCCCTGGTTTGGTGATGCTTTTGAAGCAGCTGGTCCCGGCTGCACCCAACGATCTTCCAGCTTAGGGGGACTCCTTGCTTTTCCCAGAAGGAACCTGGAATATGCAAATTAGCCTCCTCTAGCTTGAATCCCTGGTTTGGTGATGCTTTTGAAGCAGCTGGTCCCGGCTGCACCCAACGATCTTCCAGCTTAGGGGGACTCCTTGCTTTTCCCAGAAGGAACCTGGAATATGCAAATTAGCCTCCTCTAGCTTGAATCCCTGGTTTGGTGATGCTTTTGAAGCAGCTGGTCCCGGCTGCACCCAACGATCTTCCAGCTTAGGGGGACTCCTTGCTTTTCCCAGAAGGAACCTGGAATATGCAAATTAGCCTCCTCTAGCTTGAATCCCTGGTTTGGTGATGCTTTTGAAGCAGCTGGTCCCGGCTGCACCCAACGATCTTCCAGCTTAGGGGAGACTCCTTGCTTTTCCCAGAAGGAACCTGGAATATGCAAATTAGCCTCCTCTAGCTTGAATCCCTGGTTTGGTGATGCTTTTGAAGCAGCTGGTCCCGGCTGCACCCAACGATCTTCCAGCTTAGGGAGACTCCTTGCTTTTCCCAGAAGGAACCTGGAATATGCAAATTAGCCTCCTCTAGCTTGAATCCCTGGTTTGGTGATGCTTTTGAAGCAGCTGGTCCCCGGCTGCACCCAACGATCTTCCAGCTTAGGGAGACTCCTTGCTTTTCCCAGAAGGAACCTGGAATATGCAAATTAGCCTCCTCTAGCTTGAATCCCTGGTTTGGTGATGCTTTTGAAGCAGCTGGTCCCGGCTGCACCCAACGATCTTCCAGCTTAGGGAGACTCCTTGCTTTTTCCCAGAAGGAACCTGGAATATGCAAATTAGCCTCCCGTCCTAGCTTGAATCCCTGGTTTG
>NW_027193680.1:0-36126 GCF_032444005.1 Ranitomeya imitator | reverse complement strand
CCTTAAGCCTAGCCCGCACTTGTGCCCAGGCCTTAAGCCTAGCCCGCACTTGTGCCCAGGCCTAAAGCCTAGCCCGCACTTGTGCCCAGGCCGTAAGCCTAGCCCGCACTTGTGCCCAGGCCTTAAGCCTAGCCCGCACTTGTGCCCCGGCCTTAAGCCTAGCCCGCACTTGTGCCCCGGCCTTAAGCTTAGCCCGCACTTGTGCCCAGGCCTTAAGCCTAGCCCGCACTTGTGCCCCGGCCTTAAGCCTAGCCCGCACTTGTGCCCCGGCCTTAAGCCTAGCCCGCACTTGTGCCCCGGCCTTAAGCCTAGCCCGCACTTGTGCCCCGGCCTTAAGCCTAGCCCGCACTTGTGCCCCGGCCTTAAGCCGAGCCCGCACTTGTGCCCCGGCCTTAAGCCGAGCCCACACTTGTGTCCCGGCCTTAAGCCGAGCCCGCACTTGTGCCCCGGCCTTAAGCCGAGCCCGCACTTGTGCCCCGGCCTTAAGCCGAGCCCGCACTTGTGCCCCGGCCTTAAGCCGAGCCCGCACCAGTGCCCCTGCCTTAAGCCGAACCCGCACTTGTGCCCCTGCCTTAAGCCGAGCCCGCACTTGTGCCCCTGCCTTAATCCTAGCCCGCACTTGTGCCCCTGCCTTAAGCCTAGCCCGCACTTGTGCCCCTGCCTTAAGCCTAGCCCGCACTTGTGCCCAGGCCTTGAGCCTAGCACGCACTTGTGCCCAGGCCTTAAGCCTAGCCCGCACTTGTGCCCCGGCCTTAAGCCTAGCCCGCACTTGTGCCCCGGCCTTAAGCTTAGCCCGCACTTGTGCCCCGGCCTTAAGCTTAGCCCGCACTTGTGCCCAGGCCGTAAGCCTAGCCCGCACTTGTGCCCCGGCCTTAAGCCTAGCCCGCACTTGTGCCCCGGCCTTAAGCCGAGCCCGCACTTGTGCCCCGGCCTTAAGCCGAGCCCGCACTAGTGCCCTTGCCTTAAGCCTAGCCCGCACTTGTGCCCCGGCCTTAAGCCGAGCCCGCACTTGTGCCCCGGCCTTAAGCCGAGCCCGCACTAGTGCCCTTGCCTTAAGCCGAACCCGCACTTGTGCCCCTGCCTTAAGCCGAGCCCGCACTTGTGCCCCTGCCTTAATCCTAGCCCGCACTTGTGCCCCTGCCTTAAGCCTAGCCCGCACTTGTGCCCCAGCCTTAAGCCTAGCCCGCACTTGTGCCCCTGCCTTAAGCCTAGCCCGCACTTGTGCCCAGGCCTTAAGCCTAGCCCGCACTTGTGCCCAGGCCTTAAGCCTAGCCCGCACTTGTGCCCAGGCCTTAAGCCTAGCCCGCACTTTTGCCCAGGCCTTAAGCCTAGCCCGCACTTGTGCCCAGGCCTTAAGCCTAGCCCGCACTTGTGCCCAGGCCTTAAGCCTAGCCCGCACTTGTGCCCAGGCCTAAAGCCTAGCCCGCACTTGTGCCCAGGCCGTAAGCCTAGCCCGCACTTGTGCCCATGCCTTAAGCCTAGCTGGCACTTGTGGCCCCTGCCTTGATCCTAGCCAGCACTGCACTTGTGCCCAGGCCTTAAGCCTAGCCCGCACTTGTGCCCAGGCCTAAAGCCTAGCCCGCACTTGTGCCCAGGCCGTAAGCCTAGCCCGCACTTGTGCCCATGCCTTAAGCCTAGCTGGCACTTGTGGCCCCTGCCTTGATCCTAGCCAGCACTGCACTTGTGCCCAGGCCTTAAGCCTAGCCCGCACTTGTGCCCAGGCCTTAAGCCTAGCCCGCACTTGTGCCCCCTGCCTTGATCCTAGCCCGCACTTGTGCCCCTGCCTTAAGCCTAGCCCGCACTTGTGCCCAGGCCTTAAGCCTAGCCCGCACTTGTGCCCAGGCTTTAAGCCTAGCCCGCACTTGTGCCCAGGCCTTAAGCCTAGCCCGCACTTGTGCCCAGGCCTTAAGCCTAGCACGCACTTGTGCCCAGGCCTTAAGCCTAGCCCGCACTTGTGCCCCGGCCTTAAGCCTAGCCCGAACTTGTGCCCCGGCCTTAAGCTTAGCCCGCACTTGTGCCCCGGCCTTAAGCTTAGCCCGCACTTGTGCCCAGGCCTTAAGCCTAGCCCGCACTTGTGCCCCGGCCTTAAGCCTAGCCCGCACTTGTGCCCCGGCCTTAAGCCTAGCCCGCACTTGTGCCCCGGCCTTAAGCCTAGCCCGCACTTGTGCCCCGGCCTTAAGCCTAGCCCGCACTTGTGCCCCGGCCTTAAGCCGAGCCCGCACTTGTGCCCCGGCCTTAAGCCGAGCCCGCACTTGTGCCCCGGCCTTAAGCCGAGCCCGCACTTGTGCCCCGGCCTTAAGCCGAGCCCGCACTTGTGCCCCGGCCTTAAGCCGAGCCCGCACTTGTGCCCCGGCCTTAAGCCGAGCCCGCACCAGTGCCCGTGCCTTAAGCCGAACCCGCACTTGTGCCCCTGCCTTAAGCCGAGCCCGCACTTGTGCCCCTGCCTTAATCCTAGCCCGCACTTGTGCCCCTGCCTTAAGCCTAGAACGCACTTGTGCCCCTGCCTTAAGCCTAGCCCGCACTTGTGCCCAGGCCTTGAGCCTAGCACGCACTTGTGCCCAGGCCTTAAGACTAGCCCGCACTTGTGCCCCGGCCTTAAGCCTAGCCCGCACTTGTGCCCCGGCCTTAAGCTTAGCCCGCACTTGTGCCCAGGCCTTAAGCCTAGCCTGCACTTGTGCCCAGGCCTTAAGCCTAGCCTGCACTTGTGCCCAGGCCTTAAGCCTAGCCCGCACTTGTGCCCAGGCCTTGAGCCTAGCACGCACTTGTGCCCAGGCCTTAAGCCTAGCCCGCACTTGTGCCCCGGCCTTAAGCCTAGCCCGCACTTGTGCCCCGGCCTTAAGCTTAGCCCGCACTTGTGCCCCGGCCTTAAGCTTAGCCCGCACTTGTGCCCAGGCCTTAAGCCTAGCCCGCACTTGTGCCCCGGCCTTAAGCCTAGCCCGCACTTGTGCCCCGGCCTTAAGCCTAGCCCGCACTTGTGCCCCGGCCTTAAGCCTAGCCCGCACTTGTACCCCGGCCTTAAGCTGAGCCCGCACTTGTGCCCCGGCCTGAAGCCGAGCCCACACTTGTGCCCCGGCCTTAAGCCGAGCCCGCACTTGTGCCCCGGCCTTAAGCCGAGCCCGCACTTGTGCCCCGGCCTTAAGCCGAGCCCGCACTTGTGCCCCGGCCTTAAGCCGAGCCCGCACTAGTGCCCTTGCCTTAGGCCGAACCCGCACTTGTGCCCCTGCCTTAAGCCGAGCCCGCACTTGTGCCCCTGCCTTAATCCTAGCCCGCACTTGTGCCCCTGCCTTAAGCCTAGCCCGCACTTGTGCCCCAGCCTTAAGCCTAGCCCGCACTTGTGCCCCTGCCTTAAGCCTAGCCCGCACTTGTGCCCAGGCCTTAAGCCTAGCCCGCACTTGTGCCCAGGCCTTAAGCCTAGCCCGCACTTTTGCCCAGGCCTTAAGCCTAGCCCGCACTTGTGCCCAGGCCTTAAGCCTAGCCCGCACTTGTGCCCAGGCCTTAAGCCTAGCCCGCACTTGTGCCCAGGCCTAAAGCCTAGCCCGCACTTGTGCCCAGGCCGTAAGCCTAGCCCGCACTTGTGCCCAGGCCTTTAGCCTAGCTGGCACTTGTGGCCTTTGCCTTGATCCTAGCCAGCACTGCACTTGTGCCCAGGCCTTAAGCCTAGCCTGCACTTGTGCCCAGGCCTTAAGCCTAGCCTGCACTTGTGCCCAGGCGTTAAGCCTAGCCCGCACTTGTGCCCCCTGCCTTGATCCTAGCCCGCACTTGTGCCCCCTGCCTTGATCCTAGCCCGCACTTGTGCCCAGGCCTTAAGCCTAGCCCGCACTTGTGCCCAGGCCTTAAGCCTAGCCCGCACTTGTGCCCTGGCCTTAAGCCTAGCCCGCACTTGTGCCTCGGCCTTAAGCCTAGCCCGCACTTGTGCCCAGGCCTTAAGCCTAGCCCGCACTTGTGCCCAGGCCTTAAGCCTAGCCCGCACTTGTGCCCAGGCCTTAAGCCTAGCCCGCACTTGTGCCTAGGCCTTAAGCCTAGCCCACACTTGTGCCCATGCCTTAAGCCTAGCTGGCACTTGTGGCCTTTGCCTTGATCCTAGCCAGCACTGCACTTGTGCCCAGGCCTTAAGCCTAGCCTGCACTTGTGCCCCGGCCTTAAGCCTAGCCTGCACTTGTGCCCAGGCGTTAAGCCTAGCCCGCACTTGTGCCCCCTGCCTTGATCCTAGCCCGCACTTGTGCCCCCTGCCGTGATCCTAGCCCGCACTTGTGCCCAGGCCTTAAGCCTAGCCCGCACTTGTGCCCAGGCCTTAAACCTAGCCCGCACTTGTGCCCCTGCCTTAAGCCTAGCCCGCACTTGTGCCCAGGCCTTAAGCCTAGCCTGCACTTGTGCCCAGGCCTTAAGCCTAGCCCGCACTTGTGCCCAGGCCTTAAGCCTAGCCCGCACTTGTGCCCAGGCCTTAAGCCTAGCCCGCACTTGTGCCCAGGCCTTAAGCCTAGCACGCACTTGTGCCCAGGCCTTAAGCCTAGCCCGCACTTGTGCCCAGGCCTTAAGCCTAGCCCGCACTTGTGCCCAGGCCTTAAGCCTAGCCCGCACTTGTGCCCAGGCCTTAAGCCTAGCCCGCACTTGTGCCCAGGCCTTAAGCCTAGCCCGCACTTGTGCCCAGGCGTTAAGCCTAGCCCGCACTTGTGCCCAGGCCTTAAGCCTAGCCCGCACTTGTGCCCAGGCCTTAAGCCTAGCCCGCACTTGTGCCCAGGCCTAAAGCCTAGCCCGCACTTGTGCCCAGGCCGTAAGCCTAGCCCGCACTTGTGCCCAGGCCTTAAGCCTAGCCCGCACTTGTGCCCCGGCCTTAAGCCTAGCCCGCACTTGTGCCCCGGCCTTAAGCTTAGCCCGCACTTGTGCCCAGGCCTTAAGCCTAGCCCGCACTTGTGCCCCGGCCTTAAGCCTAGCCCGCACTTGTGCCCCGGCCTTAAGCCTAGCCCGCACTTGTGCCCCGGCCTTAAGCCTAGCCCGCACTTGTGCCCCGGCCTTAAGCCTAGCCCGCACTTGTGCCCCGGCCTTAAGCCGAGCCCGCACTTGTGCCCCGGCCTTAAGCCGAGCCCACACTTGTGTCCCGGCCTTAAGCCGAGCCCGCACTTGTGCCCCGGCCTTAAGCCGAGCCCGCACTTGTGCCCCGGCCTTAAGCCGAGCCCGCACTTGTGCCCCGGCCTTAAGCCGAGCCCGCACCAGTGCCCCTGCCTTAAGCCGAACCCGCACTTGTGCCCCTGCCTTAAGCCGAGCCCGCACTTGTGCCCCTGCCTTAATCCTAGCCCGCACTTGTGCCCCTGCCTTAAGCCTAGCCCGCACTTGTGCCCCTGCCTTAAGCCTAGCCCGCACTTGTGCCCAGGCCTTGAGCCTAGCACGCACTTGTGCCCAGGCCTTAAGCCTAGCCCGCACTTGTGCCCCGGCCTTAAGCCTAGCCCGCACTTGTGCCCCGGCCTTAAGCTTAGCCCGCACTTGTGCCCCGGCCTTAAGCTTAGCCCGCACTTGTGCCCAGGCCGTAAGACTAGCCCGCACTTGTGCCCCGGCCTTAAGCCTAGCCCGCACTTGTGCCCCGGCCTTAAGCCGAGCCCGCACTTGTGCCCCGGCCTTAAGCCGAGCCCGCACTAGTGCCCTTGCCTTAAGCCTAGCCCGCACTTGTGCCCCGGCCTTAAGCCGAGCCCGCACTTGTGCCCCGGCCTTAAGCCGAGCCCGCACTAGTGCCCTTGCCTTAAGCCGAACCCGCACTTGTGCCCCTGCCTTAAGCTGAGCCCGCACTTGTGCCCCTGCCTTAATCCTAGCCCGCACTTGTGCCCCTGCCTTAAGCCTAGCCCGCACTTGTGCCCCAGCCTTAAGCCTAGCCCGCACTTGTGCCCCTGCCTTAAGCCTAGCCCGCACTTGTGCCCAGGCCTTAAGCCTAGCCCGCACTTGTGCCCAGGCCTTAAGCCTAGCCCGCACTTGTGCCCAGGCCTTAAGCCTAGCCCGCACTTTTGCCCAGGCCTTAAGCCTAGCCCGCACTTGTGCCCAGGCCTTAAGCCTAGCCCGCACTTGTGCCCAGGCCTTAAGCCTAGCCCGCACTTGTGCCCAGGCCTAAAGCCTAGCCCGCACTTGTGCCCAGGCCGTAAGCCTAGCCCGCACTTGTGCCCATGCCTTAAGCCTAGCTGGCACTTGTGGCCCCTGCCTTGATCCTAGCCAGCACTGCACTTGTGCCCAGGCCTTAAGCCTAGCCCGCACTTGTGCCCAGGCCTTAAGCCTAGCCCGCACTTGTGCCCCCTGCCTTGATCCTAGCCCGCACTTGTGCCCCTGCCTTAAGCCTAGCCCGCACTTGTGCCCAGGCCTTAAGCCTAGCCCGCACTTGTGCCCAGGCTTTAAGCCTAGCCCGCACTTGTGCCCAGGCCTTAAGCCTAGCCCGCACTTGTGCCCAGGCCTTAAGCCTAGCACGCACTTGTGCCCAGGCCTTAAGCCTAGCCCGCACTTGTGCCCCGGCCTTAAGCCTAGCCCGAACTTGTGCCCCGGCCTTAAGCTTAGCCCGCACTTGTGCCCCGGCCTTAAGCTTAGCCCGCACTTGTGCCCAGGCCTTAAGCCTAGCCCGCACTTGTGCCCCGGCCTTAAGCCTAGCCCGCACTTGTGCCCCGGCCTTAAGCCTAGCCCGCACTTGTGCCCCGGCCTTAAGCCTAGCCCGCACTTGTGCCCCGGCCTTAAGCCTAGCCCGCACTTGTGCCCCGGCCTTAAGCCGAGCCCGCACTTGTGCCCCGGCCTTAAGCCGAGCCCGCACTTGTGCCCCGGCCTTAAGCCGAGCCCGCACTTGTGCCCCGGCCTTAAGCCGAGCCCGCACTTGTGCCCCGGCCTTAAGCCGAGCCCGCACTTGTGCCCCGGCCTTAAGCCGAGCCCGCACCAGTGCCCCTGCCTTAAGCCGAACCCGCACTTGTGCCCCTGCCTTAAGCCGAGCCCGCACTTGTGCCCCTGCCTTAATCCTAGCCCGCACTTGTGCCCCTGCCTTAAGCCTAGAACGCACTTGTGCCCCTGCCTTAAGCCTAGCCCGCACTTGTGCCCAGGCCTTGAGCCTAGCACGCACTTGTGCCCAGGCCTTAAGCCTAGCCCGCACTTGTGCCCCGGCCTTAAGCCTAGCCCGCACTTGTGCCCCGGCCTTAAGCTTAGCCCGCACTTGTGCCCAGGCCTTAAGCCTAGCCTGCACTTGTGCCCAGGCCTTAAGCCTAGCCTGCACTTGTGCCCAGGCCTTAAGCCTAGCCCGCACTTGTGCCCAGGCCTTGAGCCTAGCACGCACTTGTGCCCAGGCCTTAAGCCTAGCCCGCACTTGTGCCCCGGCCTTAAGCCTAGCCCGCACTTGTGCCCCGGCCTTAAGCTTAGCCCGCACTTGTGCCCCGGCCTTAAGCTTAGCCCGCACTTGTGCCCCGGCCTTAAGCCGAGCCCGCACTAGTGCCCTTGCCTTAAGCCGAACCCGCACTTGTGCCCCTGCCTTAAGCCGAGCCCGCACTTGTGCCCCTGCCTTAATCCTAGCCCGCACTTGTGCCCCTGCCTTAAGCCTAGCCCGCACTTGTGCCCCAGCCTTAAGCCTAGCCCGCACTTGTGCCCCTGCCTTAAGCCGAGCCCGCACTTGTGCCCCTGCCTTAATCCTAGCCCGCACTTGTGCCCCTGCCTTAAGCCTAGAACGCACTTGTGCCCCTGCCTTAAGCCTAGCCCGCACTTGTGCCCAGGCCTTGAGCCTAGCACGCACTTGTGCCCAGGCCTTAAGCCTAGCCCGCACTTGTGCCCCGGCCTTAAGCCTAGCCCGCACTTGTGCCCCGGCCTTAAGCTTAGCCCGCACTTGTGCCCAGGCCTTAAGCCTAGCCTGCACTTGTGCCCAGGCCTTAAGCCTAGCCTGCACTTGTGCCCAGGCCTTAAGCCTAGCCCGCACTTGTGCCCAGGCCTTGAGCCTAGCACGCACTTGTGCCCAGGCCTTAAGCCTAGCCCGCACTTGTGCCCCGGCCTTAAGCCTAGCCCGCACTTGTGCCCCGGCCTTAAGCTTAGCCCGCACTTGTGCCCCGGCCTTAAGCTTAGCCCGCACTTGTGCCCAGGCCTTAAGCCTAGCCCGCACTTGTGCCCCGGCCTTAAGCCTAGCCCGCACTTGTGCCCCGGCCTTAAGCCTAGCCCGCACTTGTGCCCCGGCCTTAAGCCTAGCCCGCACTTGTACCCCGGCCTTAAGCTGAGCCCGCACTTGTGCCCCGGCCTGAAGCCGAGCCCACACTTGTGCCCCGGCCTTAAGCCGAGCCCGCACTTGTGCCCCGGCCTTAAGCCGAGCCCGCACTTGTGCCCCGGCCTTAAGCCGAGCCCGCACTTGTGCCCCGGCCTTAAGCCGAGCCCGCACTAGTGCCCTTGCCTTAAGCCGAACCCGCACTTGTGCCCCTGCCTTAAGCCGAGCCCGCACTTGTGCCCCTGCCTTAATCCTAGCCCGCACTTGTGCCCCTGCCTTAAGCCTAGCCCGCACTTGTGCCCCGGCCTTAAGCCTAGCCCGCACTTGTGCCCCGGCCTTAAGCTTAGCCCGCACTTGTGCCCCGGCCTTAAGCTTAGCCCGCACTTGTGCCCAGGCCGTAAGCCTAGCCCGCACTTGTGCCCCGGCCTTAAGCCTAGCCCGCACTTGTGCCCCGGCCTTAAGCCGAGCCCGCACTTGTGCCCCGGCCTTAAGCCGAGCCCGCACTAGTGCCCTTGCCTTAAGCCGAACCCGCACTTGTGCCCCTGCCTTAAGCCGAGCCCGCACTTGTGCCCCTGCCTTAATCCTAGCCCGCACTTGTGCCCCTGCCTTAAGCCTAGCCCGCACTTGTGCCCCAGCCTTAAGCCTAGCCCGCACTTGTGCCCCTGCCTTAAGCCTAGCCCGCACTTGTGCCCAGGCCTTAAGCCTAGCCCGCACTTGTGCCCAGGCCTTAAGCCTAGCCCGCACTTGTGCCCAGGCCTTAAGCCTAGCCCGCACTTTTGCCCAGGCCTTAAGCCTAGCCCGCACTTGTGCCCAGGCCTTAAGCCTAGCCCGCACTTGTGCCCCGGCCTTAAGCCGAGCCCGCACTTGTGCCCCGGCCTTAAGCCGAGCCCGCACTTGTGCCCCGGCCTTAAGCCGAGCCCGCACTAGTGCCCTTGCCTTAAGCCGAACCCGCACTTGTGCCCCTGCCTTAAGCCGAGCCCGCACTTGTGCCCCTGCCTTAATCCTAGCCCGCACTTGTGCCCCTGCCTTAAGCCTAGCCCGCACTTGTGCCCCGGCCTTAAGCCTAGCCCGCACTTGTGCCCCGGCCTTAAGCTTAGCCCGCACTTGTGCCCCGGCCTTAAGCTTAGCCCGCACTTGTGCCCAGGCCGTAAGCCTAGCCCGCACTTGTGCCCCGGCCTTAAGCCTAGCCCGCACTTGTGCCCCGGCCTTAAGCCGAGCCCGCACTTGTGCCCCGGCCTTAAGCCGAGCCCGCACTAGTGCCCTTGCCTTAAGCCGAACCCGCACTTGTGCCCCTGCCTTAAGCCGAGCCCGCACTTGTGCCCCTGCCTTAATCCTAGCCCGCACTTGTGCCCCTGCCTTAAGCCTAGCCCGCACTTGTGCCCAGGCCTTAAGCCTAGCCCGCACTTGTGCCCAGGCCTTAAGCCTAGCCCGCACTTGTGCCCAGGCCTTAAGCCTAGCCCGCACTTTTGCCCAGGCCTTAAGCCTAGCCCGCACTTGTGCCCAGGCCTTAAGCCTAGCCCGCACTTGTGCCCAGGCCTTAAGCCTAGCCCGCACTTGTGCCCAGGCCTAAAGCCTAGCCCGCACTTGTGCCCAGGCCGTAAGCCTAGCCCGCACTTGTGCCCATGCCTTAAGCCTAGCTGGCACTTGTGGCCCCTGCCTTGATCCTAGCCAGCACTGCACTTGTGCCCAGGCCTTAAGCCTAGCCCGCACTTGTGCCCAGGCCTTAAGCCTAGCCCGCACTTGTGCCCCCTGCCTTGATCCTAGCCCGCACTTGTGCCCCTGCCTTAAGCCTAGCCCGCACTTGTGCCCAGGCCTTAAGCCTAGCCCGCACTTGTGCCCAGGCTTTAAGCCTAGCCCGCACTTGTGCCCAGGCCTTAAGCCTAGCCCGCACTTGTGCCCAGGCCTTAAGCCTAGCACGCACTTGTGCCCAGGCCTTAAGCCTAGCCCGCACTTGTGCCCCGGCCTTAAGCCTAGCCCGAACTTGTGCCCCGGCCTTAAGCTTAGCCCGCACTTGTGCCCCGGCCTTAAGCTTAGCCCGCACTTGTGCCCAGGCCTTAAGCCTAGCCCGCACTTGTGCCCCGGCCTTAAGCCTAGCCCGCACTTGTGCCCCGGCCTTAAGCCTAGCCCGCACTTGTGCCCCGGCCTTAAGCCTAGCCCGCACTTGTGCCCCGGCCTTAAGCCTAGCCCGCACTTGTGCCCCGGCCTTAAGCCGAGCCCGCACTTGTGCCCCGGCCTTAAGCCGAGCCCGCACTTGTTCCCCGGCCTTAAGCCGAGCCCGCACTTGTGCCCCGGCCTTAAGCCGAGCCCGCACTTGTGCCCCGGCCTTAAGCCGAGCCCGCACTTGTGCCCCGGCCTTAAGCCGAGCCCGCACCAGTGCCCCTGCCTTAAGCCGAACCCGCACTTGTGCCCCTGCCTTAAGCCGAGCCCGCACTTGTGCCCCTGCCTTAATCCTAGCCCGCACTTGTGCCCCTGCCTTAAGCCTAGAACGCACTTGTGCCCCTGCCTTAAGCCTAGCCCGCACTTGTGCCCAGGCCTTGAGCCTAGCACGCACTTGTGCCCAGGCCTTAAGCCTAGCCCGCACTTGTGCCCCGGCCTTAAGCCTAGCCCGCACTTGTGCCCCGGCCTTAAGCTTAGCCCGCACTTGTGCCCAGGCCTTAAGCCTAGCCTGCACTTGTGCCCAGGCCTTAAGCCTAGCCTGCACTTGTGCCCAGGCCTTAAGCCTAGCCCGCACTTGTGCCCAGGCCTTGAGCCTAGCACGCACTTGTGCCCAGGCCTTAAGCCTAGCCCGCACTTGTGCCCCGGCCTTAAGCCTAGCCCGCACTTGTGCCCCGGCCTTAAGCTTAGCCCGCACTTGTGCCCCGGCATTAAGCTTAGCCCGCACTTGTGCCCAGGCCTTAAGCCTAGCCCGCACTTGTGCCCCGGCCTTAAGCCTAGCCCGCACTTGTGCCCCGGCCTTAAGCCGAGCCCGCACTTGTGCCCCGGCCTTAAGCCGAGCCCGCACTAGTGCCCTTGCCTTAAGCCGAACCCGCACTTGTGCCCCTGCCTTAAGCCGAGCCCGCACTTGTGCCCCTGCCTTAATCCTAGCCCGCACTTGTGCCCCTGCCTTAAGCCTAGCCCGCACTTGTGCCCCAGCCTTAAGCCTAGCCCGCACTTGTGCCCCTGCCTTAAGCCTAGCCCGCACTTGTGCCCAGGCCTTAAGCCTAGCCCGCACTTGTGCCCAGGCCTTAAGCCTAGCCCGCACTTGTGCCCCAGCCTTAAGCCTAGCCCGCACTTGTGCCCCTGCCTTAAGCCTAGCCCGCACTTGTGCCCAGGCCTTAAGCCGAGCCCGCACTTGTGCCCAGGCCTTAAGCCTAGCCCGCACTTGTGCCCAGGCCTTAAGCCTAGCCCGCACTTTTGCCCAGGCCTTAAGCCTAGCCCGCACTTGTGCCCAGGCCTTAAGCCTAGCCCGCACTTGTGCCCAGGCCTTAAGCCTAGCCCGCACTTGTGCCCAGGCCTAAAGCCTAGCGCGCACTTGTGCCCAGGCCGTAAGCCTAGCCCGCACTTGTGCCCATGCCTTAAGCCTAGCTGGCACTTGTGGCCCCTGCCTTGATCCTAGCCAGCACTGCACTTGTGCCCAGGCCTTAAGCCTAGCCCGCACTTGTGCCCAGGCCTTAAGCCTAGCCCGCACTTGTGCCCCCTGCCTTGATCCTAGCCCGCACTTGTGCCCCTGCCTTAAGCCTAGCCCGCACTTGTGCCCAGGCCTTAAGCCTAGCCCGCACTTGTGCCCAGGCTTTAAGCCTAGCCCGCACTTGTGCCCAGGCCTTAAGCCTAGCCCGCACTTGTGCCCAGGCCTTAAGCCTAGCACGCACTTGTGCCCAGGCCTTAAGCCTAGCCCGCACTTGTGCCCCGGCCTTAAGCCTAGCCCGAACTTGTGCCCCGGCCTTAAGCTTAGCCCGCACTTGTGCCCCGGCCTTAAGCTTAGCCCGCACTTGTGCCCAGGCCTTAAGCCTAGCCCGCACTTGTGCCCCGGCCTTAAGCCTAGCCCGCACTTGTGCCCCGGCCTTAAGCCTAGCCCGCACTTGTGCCCCGGCCTTAAGCCTAGCCCGCACTTGTGCCCCGGCCTTAAGCCTAGCCCGCACTTGTGCCCCGGCCTTAAGCCGAGCCCGCACTTGTGCCCCGGCCTTAAGCCGAGCCCGCACTTGTGCCCCGGCCTTAAGCCGAGCCCGCACTTGTGCCCCGGCCTTAAGCCGAGCCCGCACTTGTGCCCCGGCCTTAAGCCGAGCCCGCACTTGTGCCCCGGCCTTAAGCCGAGCCCGCACCAGTGCCCCTGCCTTAAGCCGAACCCGCACTTGTGCCCCTGCCTTAAGCCGAGCCCGCACTTGTGCCCCTGCCTTAATCCTAGCCCGCACTTGTGCCCCTGCCTTAAGCCTAGAACGCACTTGTGCCCCTGCCTTAAGCCTAGCCCGCACTTGTGCCCAGGCCTTGAGCCTAGCACGCACTTGTGCCCAGGCCTTAAGCCTAGCCCGCACTTGTGCCCCGGCCTTAAGCCTAGCCCGCACTTGTGCCCCTTAAGCTTAGCCCGCACTTGTGCCCAGGCCTTAAGCCTAGCCTGCACTTGTGCCCAGGCCTTAAGCCTAGCCTGCACTTGTGCCCAGGCCTTAAGCCTAGCCCGCACTTGTGCCCAGGCCTTGAGCCTAGCACGCACTTGTGCCCAGGCCTTAAGCCTAGCCCGCACTTGTGCCCCGGCCTTAAGCCTAGCCCGCACTTGTGCCCCGGCCTTAAGCTTAGCCCGCACTTGTGCCCCGGCCTTAAGCCTAGCCCGCACTTGTGCCCCGGCCTTAAGCTTAGCCCGCACTTGTGCCCCGGCCTTAAGCTTAGCCCGCACTTGTGCCCAGGCCTTAAGCCTAACCCGCACTTGTGCCCCGGCCTTAAGCCTAGCCCGCACTTGTGCCCCGGCCTTAAGCCTAGCCCGCACTTGTGCCCCGGCCTTAAGCCTAGCCCGCACTTGTACCCCGGCCTTAAGCTGAGCCCGCACTTGTGCCCCGGCCTGAAGCCGAGCCCACACTTGTGCCCCGGCCTTAAGCCGAGCCCGCACTTGTGCCCCGGCCTTAAGCCGAGCCCGCACTTGTGCCCCGGCCTTAAGCCGAGCCCGCACTTGTGCCCCGGCCTTAAGCCGAGCCCGCACTAGTGCCCTTGCCTTAAGCCGAACCCGCACTTGTGCCCCTGCCTTAAGCCGAGCCCGCACTTGTGCCCCTGCCTTAATCCTAGCCCGCACTTGTGCCCCTGCCTTAAGCCTAGCCCGCACTTGTGCCCCGGCCTTAAGCCTAGCCCGCACTTGTGCCCCGGCCTTAAGCTTAGCCCGCACTTGTGCCCCGGCCTTAAGCTTAGCCCGCACTTGTGCCCAGGCCGTAAGCCTAGCCCGCACTTGTGCCCCGGCCTTAAGCCTAGCCCGCACTTGTGCCCCGGCCTTAAGCCGAGCCCGCACTTGTGCCCCGGCCTTAAGCCGAGCCCGCACTAGTGCCCTTGCCTTAAGCCGAACCCGCACTTGTGCCCCTGCCTTAAGCCGAGCCCGCACTTGTGCCCCTGCCTTAATCCTAGCCCGCACTTGTGCCCCTGCCTTAAGCCTAGCCCGCACTTGTGCCCCAGCCTTAAGCCTAGCCCGCACTTGTGCCCCTGCCTTAAGCCTAGCCCGCACTTGTGCCCAGGCCTTAAGCCTAGCCCGCACTTGTGCCCAGGCCTTAAGCCTAGCCCGCACTTGTGCCCAGGCCTTAAGCCTAGCCCGCACTTTTGCCCAGGCCTTAAGCCTAGCCCGCACTTGTGCCCAGGCCTTAAGCCTAGCCCGCACTTGTGCCCCGGCCTTAAGCCGAGCCCGCACTTGTGCCCCGGCCTTAAGCCGAGCCCGCACTTGTGCCCCGGCCTTAAGCCGAGCCCGCACTTGTGCCCTTGCCTTAAGCCGAACCCGCACTTGTGCCCCTGCCTTAAGCCGAGCCCGCACTTGTGCCCCTGCCTTAATCCTAGCCCGCACTTGTGCCCCTGCCTTAAGCCTAGCCCGCACTTGTGCCCCGGCCTTAAGCCTAGCCCGCACTTGTGCCCCGGCCTTAAGCTTAGCCCGCACTTGTGCCCCGGCCTTAAGCTTAGCCCGCACTTGTGCCCAGGCCGTAAGCCTAGCCCGCACTTGTGCCCCGGCCTTAAGCCTAGCCCGCACTTGTGCCCCGGCCTTAAGCCGAGCCCGCACTTGTGCCCCGGCCTTAAGCCGAGCCCGCACTAGTGCCCTTGCCTTAAGCCGAACCCGCACTTGTGCCCCTGCCTTAAGCCGAGCCCGCACTTGTGCCCCTGCCTTAATCCTAGCCCGCACTTGTGCCCCTGCCTTAAGCCTAGCCCGCACTTGTGCCCCAGCCTTAAGCCTAGCCCGCACTTGTGCCCCTGCCTTAAGCCTAGCCCGCACTTGTGCCCAGGCCTTAAGCCTAGCCCGCACTTGTGCCCAGGCCTTAAGCCTAGCCCGCACTTGTGCCCAGGCCTTAAGCCTAGCCCGCACTTTTGCCCAGGCCTTAAGCCTAGCCCGCACTTGTGCCCAGGCCTTAAGCCTAGCCCGCACTTGTGCCCAGGCCTTAAGCCTAGCCCGCACTTGTGCCCAGGCCTAAAGCCTAGCCCGCACTTGTGCCCAGGCCGTAAGCCTAGCCCGCACTTGTGCCCATGCCTTAAGCCTAGCTGGCACTTGTGGCCCCTGCCTTGATCCTAGCCAGCACTGCACTTGTGCCCAGGCCTTAAGCCTAGCCCGCACTTGTGCCCAGGCCTTAAGCCTAGCCCGCACTTGTGCCCCCTGCCTTGATCCTAGCCCGCACTTGTGCCCCTGCCTTAAGCCTAGCCCGCACTTGTGCCCAGGCCTTAAGCCTAGCCCGCACTTGTGCCCAGGCTTTAAGCCTAGCCCGCACTTGTGCCCAGGCCTTAAGCCTAGCCCGCACTTGTGCCCAGGCCTTAAGCCTAGCACGCACTTGTGCCCAGGCCTTAAGCCTAGCCCGCACTTGTGCCCCGGCCTTAAGCCTAGCCCGAACTTGTGCCCCGGCCTTAAGCTTAGCCCGCACTTGTGCCCCGGCCTTAAGCTTAGCCCGCACTTGTGCCCAGGCCTTAAGCCTAGCCCGCACTTGTGCCCCGGCCTTAAGCCTAGCCCGCACTTGTGCCCCGGCCTTAAGCCTAGCCCGCACTTGTGCCCCGGCCTTAAGCCTAGCCCGCACTTGTGCCCCGGCCTTAAGCCTAGCCCGCACTTGTGCCCCGGCCTTAAGCCGAGCCCGCACTTGTGCCCCGGCCTTAAGCCGAGCCCGCACTTGTTCCCCGGCCTTAAGCCGAGCCCGCACTTGTGCCCCGGCCTTAAGCCGAGCCTGCACTTGTGCCCCGGCCTTAAGCCGAGCCCGCACTTGTGCCCCGGCCTTAAGCCGAGCCCGCACCAGTGCCCCTGCCTTAAGCCGAACCCGCACTTGTGCCCCTGCCTTAAGCCGAGCCCGCACTTGTGCCCCTGCCTTAATCCTAGCCCGCACTTGTGCCCCTGCCTTAAGCCTAGAACGCACTTGTGCCCCTGCCTTAAGCCTAGCCCGCACTTGTGCCCAGGCCTTGAGCCTAGCACGCACTTGTGCCCAGGCCTTAAGCCTAGCCCGCACTTGTGCCCCGGCCTTAAGCCTAGCCCGCACTTGTGCCCCGGCCTTAAGCTTAGCCCGCACTTGTGCCCAGGCCTTAAGCCTAGCCTGCACTTGTGCCCAGGCCTTAAGCCTAGCCTGCACTTGTGCCCAGGCCTTAAGCCTAGCCCGCACTTGTGCCCAGGCCTTGAGCCTAGCACGCACTTGTGCCCAGGCCTTAAGCCTAGCCCGCACTTGTGCCCCGGCCTTAAGCCTAGCCCGCACTTGTGCCCCGGCCTTAAGCTTAGCCCGCACTTGTGCCCCGGCATTAAGCTTAGCCCGCACTTGTGCCCAGGCCTTAAGCCTAGCCCGCACTTGTGCCCCGGCCTTAAGCCTAGCCCGCACTTGTGCCCCGGCCTTAAGCCTAGCCCGCACTTGTGCCCCGGCCTTAAGCCGAGCCCGCACTTGTGCCCCGGCCTTAAGCCGAGCCCGCACTTGTGCCCCGGCCTTAAGCCGAGCCCGCACTAGTGCCCTTGCCTTAAGCCGAACCCGCACTTGTGCCCCTGCCTTAAGCCGAGCCCGCACTTGTGCCCCTGCCTTAATCCTAGCCCGCACTTGTGCCCCTGCCTTAAGCCTAGCTGGCACTTGTGGCCCCTGCCTTGATCCTAGCCAGCACTGCACTTGTGCCCAGGCCTTAAGCCTAGCCTGCACTTGTGCCCAGGCCTTAAGCCTAGCCCGCACTTGTGCCCCCTGCCTTGATCCTAGCCCGCACTTGTGCCCAGGCCTTAAGCCTAGCCCGCACTTGTGCCCAGGCCTTAAACCTAGCCCGCAGTTGTGCCCCTGCCTTAAGCCTAGCCCGCACTTGTGCCGAGGCCTTAAGCCTAGCCCGCACTTGTGCCCAGGCCTTAAGCCTAGCCCGCACTTGTGCCCAGGCCTTAAGCCTAGCCCGCACTTGTGCCCAGGCCTTAAGCCTAGCCCGCACTTGTGCCCAGGCCTTAAGCCTAGCCCGCACTTGTGCCCAGGCCTTAAGCTTAGCCCGCACTTGTGCCCCGGCCTTAAGCTTAGCCCGCACTTGTGCCCAGGCCTTAAGCCTAGCCCGCACTTGTGCCCCGGCCTTAAGCCTAGCCCGCACTTGTGCCCTGGCCTTAAGCCTAGCCCGCACTTGTGCCCCGGCCTTAAGCCTAGCCCGCACTTGTGCCCTGGCCTTAAGCCTAGCCCGCACTTGTGCCCCGGCCTTAAGCCTAGCCCGCACTTGTGCCCCGGCCTTAAGCCGAGCCCGCACTTGTGCCCCGGCCTTAAGCCGAGCCCGCACTTGTGCCCCGGCCTTAAGCCGAGCCCGCACTTGTGCCCCGGCCTTAAGCCGAGCCCGCACTTGTGCCCCGGCCTTAAGCCGAGCCCGCACTTGTGCCCCGGCCTTAAGCCGAGCCCGCACCAGTGCCCCTGCTTTAAGCCGAGCCCGCACTTGTGCCCCTGCCTTAATCCTAGCCCGCACTTGTGCCCCTGCCTTAAGCCTAGCCCGCACTTGTGCCCAGGCCTTAAGCCTAGCCCGCACTTGTGCCCCTGCCTTAATCCTAGCCCGCACTTGTGCCCCTGCCTTAAGCCTAGCCCGCACTTGTGCCCCTGCCTTAAGCCTAGCCCGCACTTGTGCCCCTGCCTTAAGCCTAGCCCGCACTTTTGCTCAGGCCTTAAGCCTAGCACGCACTTGTGCCCAGGCCTTAAGCCTAGCCCGCACTTGTGCCCCGGCCTTAAGCCTAGCCCGCACTTGTGCCCCGGCCTTAAGCTTAGCCCGCACTTGTGCCCCGGCCTTAAGCTTAGCCCGCACTTGTGCCCAGGCCTTAAGCCTAGCCCGCACTTGTGCCCCGGCCTTAAGCCTAGCCCGCACTTGTGCCCCGGCCTTAAGCCTAGCCCGCACTTGTGCCCCGGCCTTAAGCCTAGCCCGCACTTGTACCCCGGCCTTAAGCCGAGCCCGCACTTGTGCCCCGGCCTTAAGCCGAGCCCGCACTTGTGCCCCGGCCTTAAGCCGAGCCCGCACTTGTGCCCCGGCCTTAAGCCGAGCCCGCACTTGTGCCCCGGCCTTAAGCCGAGCCCGCACTTGTGCCCCGGCCTTAAGCCAAGCCCGCACTAGTGCCCTTGCCTTAAGCCGAACCCGCACTTGTGCCCCTGCCTTAAGCCGAGCCCGCACTTGTGCCCCTGCCTTAATCCTAGCCCGCACTTGTGCCCCTGCCTTAAGCCTAGACCGCACTTGTGCCCCTGCCTTAAGCCTAGCCCGCACTTGTGCCCCTGCCTTAAGCCTAGCCCGCACTTGTGCCCAGGCCTTAAGCCTAGCCCGCACTTGTGCCCAGGCCTTAAGCCTAGCCCGCACTTGTGCCCAGGCCTTAAGCCTAGCCTGCACTTTTGCCCAGGCCTTAAGCCTAGCTCGCACTTGTGCCCAGGCCTTAAGCCTAGCCCGCACTTGTGCCCAGGCCTTAAGCCTAGCCCGCACTTGTGCCCAGGCCTAAAGCCTAGCCCGCACTTGTGCCCAGGCCTTAAGCCTAGCCTGCACTTGTGCCCAGGCCTTAAGCCTAGCCCGCACTTGTGCCCCGGCCTTAAGCCTAGCCCGCACTTGTGCCCCGGCCTTAAGCTTAGCCCGCACTTGTGCCCAGGCCTTAAGCCTAGCCCGCACTTGTGCCCAGGCCTTAAGCCTAGCCCGCACTTGTGCCCCGGCCTTAAGCCTAGCCCGCACTTGTGCCCCGGCCTTAAGCCTAGCCCGCACTTGTGCCCAGGCCTTAAGCCTAGCCCGCACTTGTGCCCAGGCCTTAAGCCTAGCCCGCACTTGTGCCCAGGCCTTAAGCCTAGCCCGCACTTGTGCCTAGGCCTTAAGCCTAGCCCACACTTGTGCCCATGCCTTAAGCCTAGCTGGCACTTGTGGCCTTTGCCTTGATCCTAGCCAGCACTGCACTTGTGCCCAGGCCTTAAGCCTAGCCTGCACTTGTGCCCAGGCCTTAAGCCTAGCCTGCACTTGTGCCCAGGCGTTAAGCCTAGCCCGCACTTGTGCCCCCTGCCTTGATCCTAGCCCACACTTGTGCCCCCTGCTTTGATCCTAGCCCGCACTTGTGCCCAGGCCTTAAGCCTAGCCCGCACTTGTGCCCGGGCCTTAAACCTAGCCCGCACTTGTGCCCCTGCCTTAAGCCTAGCCCGCACTTGTGCCCAGGCCTCAAACCTAGCCCGCACTTGTGCCCCTGCCTTAAGCCTAGCCCGCACTTGTGCCCAGGCCTTAAGCCTAGCCTGCACTTGTGCCCAGGCCTTAAGCCTAGCCCGCACTTGTGCCCAGGCCTTAAGCCTAGCCCGCACTTGTGCCCAGGCCTTAAGCCTAGCCCGCACTTGTGCCCAGGCCTTAAGCCTAGCCCGCACTTGTGCCCAGGCCTTAAGCCTATCCCACACTTGTGCCCAGGCCTTAAGCCTAGCCCGCACTTGTGCCCAGGCCTTAAGCCTAGCCCGCACTTGTGCCCAGGCCTTAAGCCTAGCCCGCACTTGTGCCCAGGCCTTAAGCCTAGCCCGCACTTGTGCCCAGGCGTTAAGCCTAGCCCGCACTTGTGCCCAGGCCTTAAGCCTAGCCCGCACTTGTGCCCAGGCGTTAAGCCTAGCCCGCACTTGTGCCCAGGCCTTAAGCCTAGCCCGCACTTGTGCCCAGGCCTTAAGCCTAGCCCACACTTGTGCCCAGGCCTTAAGCCTAGCCCGCACTTGTGCCCAGGCCTTAAGCCTAGCCCGCACTTGTGCCCAGGCCTTAAGCCTAGCCCGCACTTGTGCCTAGGCCTTAAGCCTAGCCCACACTTGTGCACATGCCTTAAGCCTAGCTGGCACTTGTGGCCCCTGCCTTGATCCTAGCCAGCACTGCACTTGTGCCCAGGCCTTAAGCCTAGCCTGCACTTGTGCCCAGGCCTTAAGCCTAGCCTGCACTTGTGCCCAGGCCTTAAGCCTAGCCCGCACTTGTGCCCCCTGCCTTGATCCTAGCCCGCACTTGTGCCCCCTGCCTTGATCCTAGCCCGCACTTGTGCCCAGGCCTTGAGCCTAGCCCGAACTTGTGCCCAGGCCTTAAGCCTAGCCCGCACTTGTGCCCAGGCCTTAAGCCTAGCCCGCACTTGTGCCCAGGCCTTAAGCCTAGCCCGCACTTGTGCCCAGGCCTTAAGCCTAGCCCGCACTTGTGCCCAGGCCTTAAGCCTAGCCCGCACTTGTGCCCAGGCCTTAAGCCTAGCCCGCACTTGTGCCCAGGCCTTAAGCCTAGCCCGCACTTGTGCCCAGGCCTTAAGCCTAGCCCGCACTTGTGCCCAGGCCTTAAGCCTAGCCCGCACTTGTGCCCAGGCGTTAAGCCTAGCCCGCACTTGTGCCCAGGCCTTAAGCCTAGCCCTCACTTGTGCCCAGGCCTTAAGCCTAGCCCGCACTTGTGCCCAGGCCTTAAGCCTAGCCCGCACTTGTGCCCAGGCCTTAAGCCTAGCCCGCACTTGTGCCCAGGCCTTAAGCCTAGCCCGCACTTGTGCCCAGGCCTTAAGCCTAGCCCGCACTTGTGCCCAGGCCTTAAGCCTAGCCCGCACTTGTGCCCAGGCCTTAAGCCTAGCCCGCACTTGTGCGCGGCCTTAAGCCTAGCCCGCACTTGTGCCCCGGCCTTAAGCCGAGCCCGCACTTGTGCCCCGGCCTTAAGCCGAGCCCACACTTGTGCCCCGGCCTTAAGCCGAGCCCGCACTTGTGCCTCGGCATTAAGCCGAGCCCGCACTTGTGCCCCGGCCTTAAGCCGAGCCTGCACTTGTGCCCCGGCCTTAAGCCGAGCCTGCACTTGTGCCCCGGCCTTAAGCCGAGCCCGCACCAGTGCCCCTGCCTTAAGCCGAACCCGCACTTGTGCCCCTGCCTTAAGCCGAGCCCGCACTTGTGCCCCTGCCTTAATCCTAGCCCGCACTTGTGCCCCTGCCTTAAGCCTAGCCCGCACTTGTGCCCCTGCCTTAAGCCTAGCCCGCACTTGTGCCCCTGCCTTAAGCCTAGCCCGCACTTGTGCCCAGGCCTTAAGCCTAGCACGCACTTGTGCCCAGGCCTTAAGCCTAGCCCGCACTTGTGCCCCGGCCTTAAGCCTAGCCCGCACTTGTGCCCCGGCCTTAAGCTTAGCCCGCACTTGTGCCCCAGCCTTAAGCTTAGCCCGCACTTGTGCCCAGGCCTTAAGCCTAGCCCGCACTTGTGCCCCGGCCTTAAGCCTAGCCCGCACTTGTGCCCCGGCCTTAAGCCTAGCCCGCACTTGTGCCCCGGCCTTAAGCCTAGCCCGCACTTGTACCCCGGCCTTAAGCCGAGCCCGCACTTGTGCCCCGGCCTTAAGCCGAGCCCGCACTTGTGCCCCGGCCTTAAGCCGAGCCCGCACTTGTGCCCCGGCCTTAAGCCGAGCCCGCACTTGTGCCCCGGCCTTAAGCCGAGCCCGCACTTGTGCCCCGGCCTTAAGCCTAGCCCGCACTTGTGCCCCGGCCTTAAGCCTAGCCCGCACTTGTACCCCGGCCTTAAGCCGAGCCCGCACTTGTGCCCCGGCCTTAAGCCGAGCCCGCACTTGTGCCCCGGCCTTAAGCCGAGCCCGCACTTGTGCCCCGGCCTTAAGCCGAGCCCGCACTTGTGCCCCGGCCTTAAGCCGAGCCCGCACTTGTGCCCCGGCCTTAAGCCAAGCCCGCACTTGTGCCCCGGCCTTAAGCCGAGCCCGCACTTGTGCCCCGGCCTTAAGCCGAGCCCGCACTTGTGCCCCGGCCTTAAGCCGAGCCCGCACTTGTGCCCCGGCCTTAAGCCGAGCCCGCACTTGTGCCCCGGCCTTAAGCCGAGCCCGCACTTGTGCCCCGGCCTTAAGCCGAGCCCGCACTAGTGCCCTTGCCTTAAGCCGAACCCGCACTTGTGCCCCTGCCTTAAGCCGAGCCCGCACTTGTGCCCCTGCCTTAATCCTAGCCCGCACTTGTGCCCCGGCCTTAAGCCGAGCCCGCACTTGTGCCCCGGCCTTAAGCCGAGCCCGCACTTGTGCCCCGGCCTTAAGCCGAGCCCGCACTAGTGCCCTTGCCTTAAGCCGAACCCGCACTTGTGCCCCTGCCTTAAGCCGAGCCCGCACTTGTGCCCCTGCCTTAATCCTAGCCCGCACTTGTGCCCAGGCCTTAAGCCTAGCCCGCACTTGTGCCCAGGCCTTAAGCCTTGCCCGCACTTTTGCCCAGGCCTTAAGCCTAGCCCGCACTTGTGCCCAGGCCTTAAGCCTAGCCCGCACTTGTGCCCAGGCCTAAAGCCTAGCCCGCACTTGTGCCCAGGCCTTAAGCCTAGCCCGCACTTGTGCCCAGGCCTTAAGCCTAGCCTGCACTTGTGCCCCGGCCTTAAGCCTAGCCCGCACTTGTGCCCCGGCCTTAAGCTTAGCCCGCACTTGTGCCCAGGCCTTAAGCCTAGCCCGCACTTGTGCCCAGGCCTTAAGCCTAGCCCGCACTTGTGCCCCGGCTTTAAGCCTAGCCCGCACTTGTGCCCCGGCCTTAAGCCTAGCCCGCACTTGTGCCCCGGTCTTAAGCCTAGCCCGCACTTGTGCCCCGGCCTTAAGCCGAGCCCGCACTTGTGCCCAGGCCTTAAGCCTAGCTGGCACTTGTGGCCCCTGCCTTGATCCTAGCCAGCACTGCACTTGTGCCCAGGCCTTAAGCCTAGCCCGCACTTGTGCCCCGGCCTTAAGCCTAGCCCGCACTTGTACCCCGGCCTTAAGCCGAGCCCGCACTTGTGCCCCGGCCTTAAGCCGAGCCCGCACTTGTGCCCCGGCCTTAAGCCGAGCCCGCACTTGTGCCCCGGCCTTAAGCCGAGCCCGCACTTGTGCCCCGGCCTTAAGCCGAGCCCGCACTTGTGCCCCGGCCTTAAGCCAAGCCCGCACTTGTGCCCCGGCCTTAAGCCGAGCCCGCACTTGTGCCCCGGCCTTAAGCCGAGCCCGCACTTGTGCCCCGGCCTTAAGCCGAGCCCGCACTTGTGCCCCGGCCTTAAGCCGAGCCCGCACTTGTGCCCCGGCCTTAAGCCGAGCCCGCACTAGTGCCCTTGCCTTAAGCCGAACCCGCACTTGTGCCCCTGCCTTAAGCCGAGCCCGCACTTGTGCCCCTGCCTTAATCCTAGCCCGCACTTGTGCCCAGGCCTTAAGCCTAGCCCGCACTTGTGCCCAGGCCTTAAGCCTTGCCCGCACTTTTGCCCAGGCCTTAAGCCTAGCCCGCACTTGTGCCCAGGCCTTAAGCCTAGCCCGCACTTGTGCCCAGGCCTAAAGCCTAGCCCGCACTTGTGCCCAGGCCTTAAGCCTAGCCCGCACTTGTGCCCAGGCCTTAAGCCTAGCCCGCACTTGTGCCCCGGCCTTAAGCCTAGCCCGCACTTGTGCCCCGGCCTTAAGCTTAGCCCGCACTTGTGCCCAGGCCTTAAGCCTAGCCCGCACTTGTGCCCAGGCCTTAAGCCTAGCCCGCACTTGTGCCCCGGCTTTAAGCCTAGCCCGCACTTGTGCCCCGGCCTTAAGCCTAGCCCGCACTTGTGCCCCGGTCTTAAGCCTAGCCCGCACTTGTGCCCCGGCCTTAAGCCGAGCCCGCACTTGTGCCCAGGCCTTAAGCCTAGCTGGCACTTGTGGCCCCTGCCTTGATCCTAGCCAGCACTGCACTTGTGCCCAGGCCTTAAGCCTAGCCTGCACTTGTGCCCAGGCCTTAAGCCTAGCCCGCACTTGTGCCCCCTGCCTTGATCCTAGCCCGCACTTGTGCCCAGGCCTTAAGCCTAGCCCGCACTTGTGCCCAGGCCTTAAACCTAGCCCGCAGTTGTGCCCCTGCCTTAAGCCTAGCCCGCACTTGTGCCGAGGCCTTAAGCCTAGCCCGCACTTGTGCCCAGGCCTTAAGCCTAGCCCGCACTTGTGCCCAGGCCTTAAGCCTAGCCCGCACTTGTGCCCAGGCCTTAAGCCTAGCCCGCACTTGTGCCCAGGCCTTAAGCCTAGCCCGCACTTGTGCCCAGGCCTTAAGCCTAGCCCGCACTTGTGCCCAGGCCTTAAGCCTAGCCCGCACTTGTGCCCAGGCCTTAAGCCTAGCACGCACTTGTGCCCAGGCCTTAAGCCTAGCCCGCACTTGTGCCCAGGCCTTAAGCCTAGCCCGCACTTGTGCCCCCTGCCTTGATCCTAGCCAGCACTTGTGCCCAGGCCTTAAGCCTAACCCGCACTTGTGCCCAGGCCTTAAGCCTAGCCTGCACTTTTGAGCCCCTTGAATGCTTGTTTGTTTGTTTTTGTCTTCAGCTTCATGTTGGTTATGCACATAGGGCCAGCTTTACGCTCTTCGCTCTTGTCCCGTCTGAATGCGCATGCACGACTGTAATTGGGGAAGAAGGCATTACCCATTTACGGAGGACAGACAAGAAGTGCCTGGTCGCTTGGAGCATGGGGTTATGGAGAGGCTCCGCACTGTATAACAAAGGATCTAGTCCTAAATGTCCAAGTACAGAGTAGAGGGGTGAAAGCTAGCTCTTCACCCCTATGGGTGCCTAACCCTTTATGCAAAGAGTGCAAAGAGTTAGCTGAATGCCTTAAGCCTAGCCAGCACTTGTGCCCCCTGCCTTGATCCTGGCCAGCACTGCACTTGTGCCCATGCCTTAAGCCTAGCCCGCACTTGTGCCCAGGCCTTAAGCCTGGCTGGCACTTGTGCCCATGCCTTAAGCCTAGCCGGCACTTGTGGCCCCTGCCTTGATCCTAGCCAGCACTGCACTTGTGCCCAGGCCTTAAGCCTAGCCTGCACTTGTGCCCAGGCCTGAAGCCTAGCCTGCACTTGTGCCCAGGCCTTAAGCCTAGCCCGCACTTGTGCCCAGGCCTTAAGCCTAGCCCGCACTTGTGCCCAGGCCTTAAGCCTAACCCGCACTTGTGCCCAGGCCTTAAGCCTAGCCCGCACTTGTGCCCAGGCCTTAAGCCTAGCCCGCACTTGTGCTCCGGCCTTAAGCCTAGCCCGCACTTGTGCCCCGGCCTTAAGCTTAGCCCGCACTTGTGCCCAGGCCTTAAGCCTAGCCCGCACTTGTGCCCAGGCCTTAAGCCTCGCCCGCACTTGTGCCCAGGCCTTAAGCCTAGCCCGCACTTGTGCCTCCTGCCTTGATCCTAGCCAGCACTTGTGCCCATGCCTTAAGCCTAGCCGGCACTTGTGGCCCCTGCCTTGATCCTAGCCAGCACTGCACTTGTGCCCAGGCCTTAAGCCTAGCCTGCACTTGTGCCCAGGCCTTAAGCCTAGCCTGCACTTGTGCCCAGGCCTTAAGCCTAGCCCGCACTTGTGCCCAGGCCTTAAGCCTTGCCCGCACTTGTGCCCAGGCCTTAAGCCTAGCCCGCACTTGTGCCCAGGCCTTAAGCCTAACCCGCACTTGTGCCCAGGCCTTAAGCCTAGCCCGCACTTGTGCCCAGGCCTTAAGCCTAGCCCGCACTTGTGCCCAGGCCTTAAGCCTGGCTGGCACTTGTGCCCATGCCTTAAGCCTAGCTGGCACTTGTGGCCCCTGCCTTGATCCTAGCCAGCACTGCACTTGTGCCCAGGCCTTAAGCCTAGCCCGCACTTGTGCCCAGGCCTTAAGCCTAGCCCGCACTTGTGCCCCCTGCCTTGATCCTAGCCCGCACTTGTGCCCCTGCCTTAAGCCTAGCCCGCACTTGTGCCCAGGCCTTAAGCCTAGCCCGCACTTGTGCCCAGGCTTTAAGCCTAGCCCGCACTTGTGCCCAGGCCTTAAGCCTAGCCCGCACTTGTGCCCAGGCCTTAAGCCTAGCACGCACTTGTGCCCGGGCCTTAAGCCTAGCCCGCACTTGTGCCCCGGCCTTAAGCCTAGCCCGCACTTGTGCCCCGGCCTTAAGCTTAGCCCGCACTTGTGCCCCGGCCTTAAGCTTAGCCCGCACTTGTGCCCAGGCCTTAAGCCTAGCCCGCACTTGTGCCCCGGCCTTAAGCCTAGCCCGCACTTGTGCCCTGGCCTTAAGCCTAGCCCGCACTTGTGCCCCGGCCTTAAGCCTAGCCCGCACTTGTGCCCCGGCCTTAAGCCGAGCCCGCACTTGTGCCCCGGCCTTAAGCCGAGCCCGCACTTGTGCCCCGGCCTTAAGCCGAGCCCGCACTTGTGCCCCGGCCTTAAGCCGAGCCCGCACTTGTGCCCCGGCCTTAAGCCGAGCCCGCACTTGTGCCCCGGCCTTAAGCCGAGCCCGCACCAGTGCCCCTGCTTTAAGCCGAGCCCGCACTTGTGCCCCTGCCTTAATCCTAGCCCGCACTTGTGCCCCTGCCTTAAGCCTAGCCCGCACTTGTGCCCAGGCCTTAAGCCTAGCCCGCACTTGTGCCCCTGCCTTAATCCTAGCCCGCACTTGTGCCCCTGCCTTAAGCCTAGCCCGCACTTGTGCCCCTGCCTTAAGCCTAGCCCGCACTTGTGCCCCTGCCTTAAGCCTAGCCCGCACTTTTGCTCAGGCCTTAAGCCTAGCACGCACTTGTGCCCAGGCCTTAAGCCTAGCCCGCACTTGTGCCCCGGCCTTAAGCCTAGCCCGCACTTGTGCCCCGGCCTTAAGCTTAGCCCGCACTTGTGCCCCGGCCTTAAGCTTAGCCCGCACTTGTGCCCAGGCCTTAAGCCTAGCCCGCACTTGTGCCCCGGCCTTAAGCCTAGCCCGCACTTGTGCCCCGGCCTTAAGCCTAGCCCGCACTTGTGCCCCGGCCTTAAGCCTAGCCCGCACTTGTACCCCGGCCTTAAGCCGAGCCCGCACTTGTGCCCCGGCCTTAAGCCGAGCCCACACTTGTGCCCCGGCCTTAAGCCGAGCCCGCACTTGTGCCCCGGCCTTAAGCCGAGCCCGCACTTGTGCCCCGGCCTTAAGCCGAGCCCGCACTTGTGCCCCGGCCTTAAGCCAAGCCCGCACTAGTGCCCTTGCCTTAAGCCGAACCCGCACTTGTGCCCCTGCCTTAAGCCGAGCCCGCACTTGTGCCCCTGCCTTAATCCTAGCCCGCACTTGTGCCCCTGCCTTAAGCCTAGACCGCACTTGTGCCCCTGCCTTAAGCCTAGCCCGCACTTGTGCCCCTGCCTTAAGCCTAGCCCGCACTTGTGCCCAGGCCTTAAGCCTAGCCCGCACTTGTGCCCAGGCCTTAAGCCTAGCCCGCACTTGTGCCCAGGCCTTAAGCCTAGCCTGCACTTTTGCCCAGGCCTTAAGCCTAGCCCGCACTTGTGCCCAGGCCTTAAGCCTAGCCCGCACTTGTGCCCAGGCCTTAAGCCTAGCCCGCACTTGTGCCCAGGCCTAAAGCCTAGCCCGCACTTGTGCCCAGGCCTTAAGCCTAGCCTGCACTTGTGCCCAGGCCTTAAGCCTAGCCCGCACTTGTGCCCCGGCCTTAAGCCTAGCCCGCACTTGTGCCCCGGCCTTAAGCTTAGCCCGCACTTGTGCCCAGGCCTTAAGCCTAGCCCGCACTTGTGCCCAGGCCTTAAGCCTAGCCCGCACTTGTGCCCCGGCCTTAAGCCTAGCCCGCACTTGTGCCCCGGCCTTAAGCCTAGCCCGCACTTGTGCCCAGGCCTTAAGCCTAGCCCGCACTTGTGCCCAGGCCTTAAGCCTAGCCCGCACTTGTGCCCAGGCCTTAAGCCTAGCCCGCACTTGTGCCCCTGCCTTAAGCCTAGCCCGCACTTGTGCCCCTGCCTTAAGCCTAGCCCGCACTTGTGCCCCTGCCTTAAGCCTAGCCCGCACTTGTGCCCAGGCCTTAAGCCTAGCACGCACTTGTGCCCAGGCCTTAAGCCTAGCCCGCACTTGTGCCCCGGCCTTAAGCCTAGCCCGCACTTGTGCCCCGGCCTTAAGCTTAGCCCGCACTTGTGCCCCAGCCTTAAGCTTAGCCCGCACTTGTGCCCAGGCCTTAAGCCTAGCCCGCACTTGTGCCCCGGCCTTAAGCCTAGCCCGCACTTGTGCCCCGGCCTTAAGCCTAGCCCGCACTTGTGCCCCGGCCTTAAGCCTAGCCCGCACTTGTACCCCGGCCTTAAGCCGAGCCCGCACTTGTGCCCCGGCCTTAAGCCGAGCCCGCACTTGTGCCCCGGCCTTAAGCCGAGCCCGCACTTGTGCCCCGGCCTTAAGCCGAGCCCGCACTTGTGCCCCGGCCTTAAGCCGAGCCCGCACTTGTGCCCCGGCCTTAAGCCTAGCCCGCACTTGTGCCCCGGCCTTAAGCCTAGCCCGCACTTGTACCCCGGCCTTAAGCCGAGCCCGCACTTGTGCCCCGGCCTTAAGCCGAGCCCGCACTTGTGCCCCGGCCTTAAGCCGAGCCCGCACTTGTGCCCCGGCCTTAAGCCGAGCCCGCACTTGTGCCCCGGCCTTAAGCCGAGCCCGCACTTGTGCCCCGGCCTTAAGCCAAGCCCGCACTTGTGCCCCGGCCTTAAGCCGAGCCCGCACTTGTGCCCCGGCCTTAAGCCGAGCCCGCACTTGTGCCCCGGCCTTAAGCCGAGCCCGCACTTGTGCCCCGGCCTTAAGCCGAGCCCGCACTTGTGCCCCGGCCTTAAGCCGAGCCCGCACTTGTGCCCCGGCCTTAAGCCGAGCCCGCACTAGTGCCCTTGCCTTAAGCCGAACCCGCACTTGTGCCCCTGCCTTAAGCCGAGCCCGCACTTGTGCCCCTGCCTTAATCCTAGCCCGCACTTGTGCCCCGGCCTTAAGCCGAGCCCGCACTTGTGCCCCGGCCTTAAGCCGAGCCCGCACTTGTGCCCCGGCCTTAAGCCGAGCCCGCACTAGTGCCCTTGCCTTAAGCCGAACCCGCACTTGTGCCCCTGCCTTAAGCCGAGCCCGCACTTGTGCCCCTGCCTTAATCCTAGCCCGCACTTGTGCCCAGGCCTTAAGCCTAGCCCGCACTTGTGCCCAGGCCTTAAGCCTTGCCCGCACTTTTGCCCAGGCCTTAAGCCTAGCCCGCACTTGTGCCCAGGCCTTAAGCCTAGCCCGCACTTGTGCCCAGGCCTAAAGCCTAGCCCGCACTTGTGCCCAGGCCTTAAGCCTAGCCCGCACTTGTGCCCAGGCCTTAAGCCTAGCCCGCACTTGTGCCCCGGCCTTAAGCCTAGCCCGCACTTGTGCCCCGGCCTTAAGCTTAGCCCGCACTTGTGCCCAGGCCTTAAGCCTAGCCCGCACTTGTGCCCAGGCCTTAAGCCTAGCCCGCACTTGTGCCCCGGCTTTAAGCCTAGCCCGCACTTGTGCCCCGGCCTTAAGCCTAGCCCGCACTTGTGCCCCGGTCTTAAGCCTAGCCCGCACTTGTGCCCCGGCCTTAAGCCGAGCCCGCACTTGTGCCCAGGCCTTAAGCCTAGCTGGCACTTGTGGCCCCTGCCTTGATCCTAGCCAGCACTGCACTTGTGCCCAGGCCTTAAGCCTAGCCCGCACTTGTGCCCCGGCCTTAAGCCTAGCCCGCACTTGTACCCCGGCCTTAAGCCGAGCCCGCACTTGTGCCCCGGCCTTAAGCCGAGCCCGCACTTGTGCCCCGGCCTTAAGCCGAGCCCGCACTTGTGCCCCGGCCTTAAGCCGAGCCCGCACTTGTGCCCCGGCCTTAAGCCGAGCCCGCACTTGTGCCCCGGCCTTAAGCCAAGCCCGCACTTGTGCCCCGGCCTTAAGCCGAGCCCGCACTTGTGCCCCGGCCTTAAGCCGAGCCCGCACTTGTGCCCCGGCCTTAAGCCGAGCCCGCACTTGTGCCCCGGCCTTAAGCCGAGCCCGCACTTGTGCCCCGGCCTTAAGCCGAGCCCGCACTAGTGCCCTTGCCTTAAGCCGAACCCGCACTTGTGCCCCTGCCTTAAGCCGAGCCCGCACTTGTGCCCCTGCCTTAATCCTAGCCCGCACTTGTGCCCAGGCCTTAAGCCTAGCCCGCACTTGTGCCCAGGCCTTAAGCCTTGCCCGCACTTTTGCCCAGGCCTTAAGCCTAGCCCGCACTTGTGCCCAGGCCTTAAGCCTAGCCCGCACTTGTGCCCAGGCCTAAAGCCTAGCCCGCACTTGTGCCCAGGCCTTAAGCCTAGCCCGCACTTGTGCCCAGGCCTTAAGCCTAGCCCGCACTTGTGCCCCGGCCTTAAGCCTAGCCCGCACTTGTGCCCCGGCCTTAAGCTTAGCCCGCACTTGTGCCCAGGCCTTAAGCCTAGCCCGCACTTGTGCCCAGGCCTTAAGCCTAGCCCGCACTTGTGCCCCGGCTTTAAGCCTAGCCCGCACTTGTGCCCCGGCCTTAAGCCTAGCCCGCACTTGTGCCCCGGTCTTAAGCCTAGCCCGCACTTGTGCCCCGGCCTTAAGCCGAGCCCGCACTTGTGCCCAGGCCTTAAGCCTAGCTGGCACTTGTGGCCCCTGCCTTGATCCTAGCCAGCACTGCACTTGTGCCCAGGCCTTAAGCCTAGCCTGCACTTGTGCCCAGGCCTTAAGCCTAGCCCGCACTTGTGCCCCCTGCCTTGATCCTAGCCCGCACTTGTGCCCAGGCCTTAAGCCTAGCCCGCACTTGTGCCCAGGCCTTAAACCTAGCCCGCAGTTGTGCCCCTGCCTTAAGCCTAGCCCGCACTTGTGCCGAGGCCTTAAGCCTAGCCCGCACTTGTGCCCAGGCCTTAAGCCTAGCCCGCACTTGTGCCCAGGCCTTAAGCCTAGCCCGCACTTGTGCCCAGGCCTTAAGCCTAGCCCGCACTTGTGCCCAGGCCTTAAGCCTAGCCCGCACTTGTGCCCAGGCCTTAAGCCTAGCCCGCACTTGTGCCCAGGCCTTAAGCCTAGCCCGCACTTGTGCCCAGGCCTTAAGCCTAGCACGCACTTGTGCCCAGGCCTTAAGCCTAGCCCGCACTTGTGCCCAGGCCTTAAGCCTAGCCCGCACTTGTGCCCCCTGCCTTGATCCTAGCCAGCACTTGTGCCCAGGCCTTAAGCCTAACCCGCACTTGTGCCCAGGCCTTAAGCCTAGCCTGCACTTTTGAGCCCCTTGAATGCTTGTTTGTTTGTTTTTGTCTTCAGCTTCATGTTGGTTATGCACATAGGGCCAGCTTTACGCTCTTCGCTCTTGTCCCGTCTGAATGCGCATGCACGACTGTAATTGGGGAAGAAGGCATTACCCATTTACGGAGGACAGACAAGAAGTGCCTGGTCGCTTGGAGCATGGGGTTATGGAGAGGCTCCGCACTGTATAACAAAGGATCTAGTCCTAAATGTCCAAGTACAGAGTAGAGGGGTGAAAGCTAGCTCTTCACCCCTATGGGTGCCTAACCCTTTATGCAAAGAGTGCAAAGAGTTAGCTGAATGCCTTAAGCCTAGCCAGCACTTGTGCCCCCTGCCTTGATCCTGGCCAGCACTGCACTTGTGCCCATGCCTTAAGCCTAGCCCGCACTTGTGCCCAGGCCTTAAGCCTGGCTGGCACTTGTGCCCATGCCTTAAGCCTAGCCGGCACTTGTGGCCCCTGCCTTGATCCTAGCCAGCACTGCACTTGTGCCCAGGCCTTAAGCCTAGCCTGCACTTGTGCCCAGGCCTGAAGCCTAGCCTGCACTTGTGCCCAGGCCTTAAGCCTAGCCCGCACTTGTGCCCAGGCCTTAAGCCTAGCCCGCACTTGTGCCCAGGCCTTAAGCCTAACCCGCACTTGTGCCCAGGCCTTAAGCCTAGCCCGCACTTGTGCCCAGGCCTTAAGCCTAGCCCGCACTTGTGCTCCGGCCTTAAGCCTAGCCCGCACTTGTGCCCCGGCCTTAAGCTTAGCCCGCACTTGTGCCCAGGCCTTAAGCCTAGCCCGCACTTGTGCCCAGGCCTTAAGCCTCGCCCGCACTTGTGCCCAGGCCTTAAGCCTAGCCCGCACTTGTGCCTCCTGCCTTGATCCTAGCCAGCACTTGTGCCCATGCCTTAAGCCTAGCCGGCACTTGTGGCCCCTGCCTTGATCCTAGCCAGCACTGCACTTGTGCCCAGGCCTTAAGCCTAGCCTGCACTTGTGCCCAGGCCTTAAGCCTAGCCTGCACTTGTGCCCAGGCCTTAAGCCTAGCCCGCACTTGTGCCCAGGCCTTAAGCCTTGCCCGCACTTGTGCCCAGGCCTTAAGCCTAGCCCGCACTTGTGCCCAGGCCTTAAGCCTAACCCGCACTTGTGCCCAGGCCTTAAGCCTAGCCCGCACTTGTGCCCAGGCCTTAAGCCTAGCCCGCACTTGTGCCCAGGCCTTAAGCCTGGCTGGCACTTGTGCCCATGCCTTAAGCCTAGCTGCACTTGTGGCCCCTGCCTTGATCCTAGCCAGCACTGCACTTGTGCCCAGGCCTTAAGCCTAGCCCCGCACTTGTGCCCAGGCCTTAAGCCTAGCCCGCACTTGTGCCCCCTGCCTTGATCCTAGCCCGCACTTGTGCCCCTGCCTTAAGCCTAGCCCGCACTTGTGCCCAGGCCTTAAGCCTAGCCCGCACTTGTGCCCAGGCTTTAAGCCTAGCCCGCACTTGTGCCCAGGCCTTAAGCCTAAGCCCGCACTTGTGCCCAGGCCTTAAGCCTAGCACGCACTTGTGCCCGGGGCCTTAAGCCTAGCCCGCACTTGTGCCCCGGCCTTAAGCCTAGCCCGCACTTGTGCCCCGGCCTTAAGCTTAGCCCGCACTTGTGCCCCGGCCTTAAGCTTAGCCCGCACTTGTGCCCAGGCCTTAAGCCTAGCCCGCACTTGTGCCCCGGCCTTAAGCCTAGCCCGCACTTGTGCCCTGGCCTTAAGCCTAGCCCGCACTTGTGCCCCGGCCTTAAGCCTAGCCCGCACTTGTGCCCCGGCCTTAAGCCGAGCCCGCACTTGTGCCCCGGCCTTAAGCCGAGCCCGCACTTGTGCCTCGGCCTTAAGCCGAGCCCGCACTTGTGCCCCGGCCTTAAGCCGAGCCCGCACTTGTGCCCCGGCCTTAAGCCGAGCCCGCACTTGTGCCCCGGCCTTAAGCCGAGCCCGCACCATTGCCCCTGCTTTAAGCCGAGCCCGCACTTGTGCCCCTGCCTTAATCCTAGCCCGCACTTGTGCCCCTGCCTTAAGCCTAGCCCGCACTTGTGCCCAGGCCTTAAGCCTAGCCCGCACTTGTGCCCCTGCCTTAATCCTAGCCCGCACTTGTGCCCCTGCCTTAAGCTAGCCCGCACTTGTGCCCCTGCCTTAAGCCTAGCCCGCACTTGTGCCCCTGCCTTAAGCCTAGCCCGCACTTTTGCTCAGGCCTTAAGCCTAGCACGCACTTGTGCCCAGGCCTTAAGCCTAGCCCGCACTTGTGCCCCGGCCTTAAGCCTAGCCCGCACTTGTGCCCCGGCCTTAAGCTTAGCCCGCACTTGTGCCCCGGCCTTAAGCTTAGCCCGCACTTGTGCCCAGGCCTTAAGCCTAGCCCGCACTTGTGCCCCGGCCTTAAGCCTAGCCCCGCACTTGTGCCCCGGCCTTAAGCCTAGCCCGCACTTGTGCCCCGGCCTTAAGCCTAGCCCGCACTTGTACCCCGGCCTTAAGCGAGCCCGCACTGTGCCCCGGCCTTAAGCCGAGCCCACACTTGTGCCCCGGCCTTAAGCCGAGCCCGCACTTGTGCCCCGGCCTTAAGCCGAGCCCGCACTTGTGCCCCGGCCTTAAGCCGAGCCCGCACTTGTGCCCCGGCCTTAAGCCAAGCCCGCACTAGTGCCCTTGCCTTAAGCCGAACCCGCACTTGTGCCCTGCCTTAAGCCGAGCCCGCACTTGTGCCCCTGCCTTAATCCTAGCCCGCACTTGTGCCCCTGCCTTAAGCCTAGACCGCACTTGTGCCCCTGCCTTAAGCCTAGCCCGCACTTGTGCCCCTGCCTTAAGCCTAGCCCGCACTTGTGCCCAGGCCTTAAGCCTAGCCCGCACTTGTGCCCAGGCCTTAAGCCTAGCCCGCACTTGTGCCCAGGCCTTAAGCCTAGCCTGCACTTTTGCCCAGGCCTTAAGCCTAGCCCGCACTTGTGCCCAGGCCTTAAGCCTAGCCCGCACTTGTGCCCAGGCCTTAAGCCTAGCCCGCACTTGTGCCCAGGCCTAAAGCCTAGCCCGCACTTGTGCCCAGGCCTTAAGCCTAGCCTGCACTTGTGCCCAGGCCTTAAGCCTAGCCCGCACTTGTGCCCCGGCCTTAAGCCTAGCCCGCACTTGTGCCCCGGCCTTAAGCTTAGCCCGCACTTGTGCCCAGGCCTTAAGCCTAGCCCGCACTTGTGCCCAGGCCTTAAGCCTAGCCCGCACTTGTGCCCCGGCCTTAAGCCTAGCCCGCACTTGTGCCCGGCCTTAAGCCTAGCCCGCACTTGTGCCCAGGCCTTAAGCCTAGCCCGCACTTGTGCCCAGGCCTTAAGCCTAGCCCGCACTTGTGCCCAGGCCTTAAGCCTAGCCCGCACTTGTGCCTAGGCCTTAAGCCTAGCCCACACTTGTGCCCATGCCTTAAGCCTAGCTGGCACTTGTGGCCTTTGCCTTGATCCTAGCCAGCACTGCACTTGTGCCCAGGCCTTAAGCCCTAGCCTGCACTTGTGCCCAGGCCTTAAGCCTAGCCTGCACTTGTGCCAGGCGTTAAGCCTAGCCCGCACTTGTGCCCCCTGCCTTGATCCTAGCCCACACTTGTGCCCCCTGCTTTGATCCTAGCCCGCACTTGTGCCCAGGCCTTAAGCCTAGCCCGCACTTGTGCCCAGGCCTTAAACCTAGCCCGCACTTGTGCCCCTGCCTTAAGCCTAGCCCGCACTTGTGCCCAGGCCTCAAACCTAGCCCGCACTTGTGCCCCTGCCTTAAGCCTAGCCCGCACTTGTGCCCAGGCCTTAAGCCTAGCCTGCACTTGTGCCCAGGCCTTAAGCCTAGCCCGCACTTGTGCCCAGGCCTTAAGCCTAGCCCGCACTTGTGCCCAGGCCTTAAGCCTAGCCCGCACTTGTGCCCAGGCCTTAAGCCTAGCCCGCACTTGTGCCCAGGCCTTAAGCCTATCCCACACTTGTGCCCAGGCCTTAAGCCTAGCCCGCACTTGTGCCCAGGCCTTAAGCCTAGCCCGCACTTGTGCCCAGGCCTTAAGCCTAGCCCGCACTTGTGCCCAGGCCTTAAGCCTAGCCCGCACTTGTGCCCAGGGCGTTAAGCCTAGCCCGCACTTGTGCCCAGGCCTTAAGCCTAGCCCGCACTTGTGCCCAGGCGTTAAGCCTAGCCCGCACTTGTGCCCAGGCCTTAAGCCTAGCCCGCACTTGTGCCCAGGCCTTAAGCCTAGCCCACACTTGTGCCCAGGCCTTAAGCCTAGCCCGCACTTGTGCCCAGGCCTTAAGCCTAGCCCGCACTTGTGCCCAGGCCTTAAGCCTAGCCCGCACTTGTGCCTAGGCCTTAAGCCTAGCCCACACTTGTGCACATGCCTTAAGCCTAGCTGGCACTTGTGGCCCCTGCCTTGATCCTAGCCAGCACTGCACTTGTGCCCAGGCCTTAAGCCTAGCCTGCACTTGTGCCCAGGCCTTAAGCCTAGCCTGCACTTGTGCCCAGGCCTTAAGCCTAGCCCGCACTTGTGCCCCCTGCCTTGATCCTAGCCCGCACTTGTGCCCCCTGCCTTGATCCTAGCCCGCACTTGTGCCCAGGCCTTGAGCCTAGCCCGAACTTGTGCCCAGGCCTTAAGCCTAGCCCGCACTTGTGCCCAGGCCTTAAGCCTAGCCCGCACTTGTGCCAGGCCTTAAGCCTAGCCCGCACTTGTGCCCAGGCCTTAAGCCTAGCCCGCACTTGTGCCCAGGCCTTAAGCCTAGCCCGCACTTGTGCCCAGGCCTTAAGCCTAGCCCGCACTTGTGCCCAGGCCTTAAGCCTAGCCCGCACTTGTGCCCAGGCCTTAAGCCTAGCCCGCACTTGTGCCCAGGCCTTAAGCCTAGCCCGCACTTGTGCCCAGGCGTTAAGCCTAGCCCGCACTTGTGCCCAGGCCTTAAGCCTAGCCCTCACTTGTGCCCAGGCCTTAAGCCTAGCCCGCACTTGTGCCCAGGCCTTAAGCCTAGCCCGCACTTGTGCCCAGGCCTTAAGCCTAGCCCGCACTTGTGCCCAGGCCTTAAGCCTAGCCCGCACTTGTGCCCAGGCCTTAAGCCTAGCCCGCACTTGTGCCCAGGCCTTAAGCCTAGCCCGCACTTGTGCCCAGGCCTTAAGCCTAGCCCGCACTTGTGCGCGGCCTTAAGCCTAGCCCGCACTTGTGCCCCGGCCTTAAGCCGAGCCCGCACTTGTGCCCCGGCCTTAAGCCGAGCCCACACTTGTGCCCCGGCCTTAAGCCGAGCCCGCACTTGTGCCTCGGCATTAAGCCGAGCCCGCACTTGTGCCCCGGCCTTAAGCCGAGCCTGCACTTGTGCCCCGGCCTTAAGCCGAGCCTGCACTTGTGCCCCGGCCTTAAGCCGAGCCCGCACCAGTGCCCCTGCCTTAAGCCGAACCCGCACTTGTGCCCCTGCCTTAAGCCGAGCCCGCACTTGTGCCCCTGCCTTAATCCTAGCCCGCACTTGTGCCCCTGCCTTAAGCCTAGCC
>NW_027193679.1:130000-142612 GCF_032444005.1 Ranitomeya imitator | reverse complement strand
TACACAGCAGGGGAACAGCTGGCGGTGCTGAACCCCACTAACACATTGGCTGGTGTTTTTCTCTGTGCAGCTAGCATTTCCGGGCAAAAACTAGCGGTGTTTGAGCCCAGGGTCAGCAGGAGGAGTAGAGGAGCAGAGTGTAGGCCGAAGCCTAGTTGAACCAATTTCAAAGGTTACCTTAAACCCCCCCCTCAGGTGTTGCAAGGTACAAGAGCCACACCTTGAACAGCATTAATGATGCACAAGTCAAAGGTTGCTCTATTTAATTTTGCTCCTTGCACACGCTGAATTAAACACGTACACTATTTAGCCCATTATACTGTCAAACAGTTGTGGAGGCGTGACTTGTCTTTTTAACGAGACGCAGCACAGGTGTCAAAATTTGCACCTAGGTACTGGGCGCAGATTCCTGAGCGTTGTTATTTGCTGTACAGGAGTCTGCGCTCTTGTGTTATCCCTTGGCAATACCCTGTTAGTGCAGGCCGTCTCATGACCTCATTTCATGTTGGCCGGTGCGGTTAACGATGGCCATAAATCCCAGACCCACAGTGGCTTTTCCTAAAGTCACACTGCGGTGCTGGGATTCGTGGCCTTGTGCAGTAAATATGTTCGCCGCTCACACATGTCCTTACACCTGCTTCAGACTGGGCGGCCTCAGCTGATCCCTTATCGCATGCCGCGGCCATGAGGCCGCACAGTCAGAAGAAGGCGGAAGGAGGGGAGTGAAAACAGGGGAACATATGCACTGCTCGTGCCCATCAATCACACCCTCGCAGTCAAAATATATGAGACAACGGGGGGCGTTGTGTCGGGCAGGGGGGACGCACAGGCACAGCCAGCCAACCAATGATGTCAGGAGACGGGCAGCGCTAACAATGGGGGTGCTGCGTGTCATTACAAAGGAAAGTCACACCTCAGGGACATTGTAATGGTCTCTAATGAGACACATTTTGTACGTGTTGAGTTCCACGTGGGCAAGGAGAAAAAGTCAGCCACCTCGTACAAATGCAGCAGTACTGCTGTACAAGGTGGCTGATATACATAGAAACACCTGTGGGTGGGGGGCAGGCTCCCTTCAATTTCAGTTCATGTGCCTGCGTGGCGTTTGCAGGTCACGTTGCAAGCTACACAGCAGGGGAACAGCTGGCGTTGCTGAACCCCACTAACACATTGGCTGGTGTTTTTCTCTGTGCAGCTAGCATGTCCGGGCAGAAACTGGCGTTGTTTGAGCCCAGGGTCAGCAGGAGGAGGAGAGGAGCAAAGTGTAGGCCGAAGCCTGCACTGGTGGCAGCTTTTGGTCGGTTGTGCCAGCGTGGCTTGTGCTGGACACGATGCCGGCTACACAGCGGGGGAACAGCAGGCGGTGCTGAACCCCACTAACACATTGGCTGGTGTTTTTCTCTGTGCAGCTAGCATGTCCGGGCAGAAACTGGCGTTGTTTGAGCCCAGGGTCAGCAGGAGGAGGAGAGGAGCAAAGTGTAGGCCGAAGCCTGCACTGGTGGCAGCTTTTGGTCGGTTGTGCCAGCGTGGCTTGTGCTGGACACGTTGCCGACTACACAGCAGGGGAACAGCTGGCGGTGCTGAACCCCACTAACACATTGGCTGGTGTTTTTCTCTGTGCAGCTAGCATTTCCGGGCAAAAACTAGCGGTGTTTGAGCCCAGGGTCAGCAGGAGGAGTAGAGGAGCAGAGTGTAGGCCGAAGCCTAGTTGAACCAATTTCAAAGGTTACCTTTAACCCCCCCCTCAGGTGTTGCAAGGTACAAGAGCCACACCTTGTGCAGCATTAATGCTGCACAAGTAAAAGGTTGCTCTATTTGTTTTGCTCCTTGCACACGCTGACTAAAACACGTACACTATTTAGCCCATTATACTGTCAAACAGTTGTGGAGGCGTGACTTGTCTTTTTAACGAGACGCAGCACAGGTGTCAAAATTTGCACCTAGGTACTGGGCGCAGATTCCTGAGCGTTGTTATTTGCTGTACAGGAGTCTGCGCTATTGTGATCCCTTGGCCATGCGCTGTGAGCGCTTCCTGTCTTCTGACCTCATTTCATGTCGGCCGTTGCGGTTAGCGATGGACATGAATCCCAGACCCACAGTGTGTTTTTAAAAAATCACACTGCGGTGCTGGGATTCGTGCCCTGGTGCACTAAATATGTTTGCCGCTCACACATGTCCTTACACCTGCTTCAGACTGGGCGGCCTCATCTGATCCCTTATCGCCTGCCGCGGCCATGAGGACACCCAGTCTGAAGAAGGCGGAAGGAGATGAGTGAACACAGGCAAACATATGCACTGCACATGCCCATCAATCACACCCTCGCTGTCCAAAAAAATAAGACACCGAGGGCCGTTGTTTCGAGCAGGGGAGATGCACAGGCGCAGCCAGCTAACCAATGATGTCAAAAGACGGGCAGCGCTAACAAGGGTGGTGCTGCGTGTCATTACAAAGGAAAGTCACACCTCAGGGACATTGTAATGGTCTCTAATGAGACACATTTTGTACGTGTTGAGTTCCACGTGGGCAAGGAGAAAAAGTCAGCCACCTCGTACAAATGCAGCAGTACTGCTGTACAAGGTGGCTGATATACATAGAAACACCTGTGGGTGGGGGGCAGGCTCCCTTCAATTTCAGTTCATGTGCCTGCGTGGCGTTTGCAGGTCACGTTGCAAGCTACACAGCAGGGGAACAGCTGGCGTTGCTGAACCCCACTGACACATTGACTGGTGTTTTTCTCTGTGCAGATTGCATGTCCGGGCAAAAACTAGCGGTGTTAGAGCCCAGGGTCAGCAGGAGGAGGAGGAGAGGAGCAAAGTGTAGGCCGAAGCCTGCACTGGTGGCAGCTTTTGGTCGGTTGTGCCAGCGTGGCTTGTGCTGGACACGATGCCGGCTACACAGCGGGGGAACAGCAGGCGGTGCTGAACCCCACTAACACATTGGCTGGTGTTTTTCTCTGTGCAGCTAGCATGTCCGGGCAGAAACTGGCGTTGTTTGAGCCCAGGGTCAGCAGGAGGAGGAGAGGAGCAGAGTGTAGGCCGAAGCCTAGTTGAACCAATTTCAAAGGTTACCTTTAACCCCCCCCTCAGGTGTTGCAAGGTACAAGAGCCACACCTTGTGCAGCATTAATGCTGCACAAGTAAAAGGTTGCTCTATTTGTTTTGCTCCTTGCACACGCTGACTAAAACACGTACACTATTTAGCCCATTATACTGTCAAACAGTTGTGGAGGCGTGACTTGTCTTTTTAACGAGACGCAGCACAGGTGTCAAAATTTGCACCTAGGTACTGGGCGCAGATTCCTGAGCGTTGTTATTTGCTGTACAGGAGTCTGCGCTATTCTGATCCCTTGGCCATGCGCTGTGAGCGCTTCCTGTCTTCTGACCTCATTTCATGTCGGCCGTTGCGGTTAGCGATGGACATGAATCCCAGACCCACAGTGTGTTTTCAAACAATCACACTACGTGGCTGGGATTCGTGGCCTTGTGCAGTAAATAGGTTTGCCGCTTACACATGTCCTTACACCGGCTCCAGACTGGGCGGCCTCAGCTGATCCCTTATCGCCTACCACGGCCAGGAGGCCGCACAGTCTGAAGAAGGCGGAAGGAGATGAGTTAAGACAGGCGAACATATGCACTGCTCGTGCCCATAAACCACACCCTCGCTGACAAAATAAATATGACAACGAGGGGCGTTGTTTCTAGCAGGGCGGATGCACAGGCGCAGCCAGCTAACCATGATGACAAAAGACGGGAAACGCTACCAAGGGGGGTGCTGCGTATCATTACAAAGGAAAGTCACACCTCAGGGACAGTGGAATGGTCTCAATGAGACACATTTTGTACGTGTTGAGTTCCACGTGGGCAAGGAGAAAAAGTCAGCCACCTTGTACAAATGCAGCAGTACTGCTGTACTAGGTGGCTGTTATACATAGAAACACCTGGGGGGGTGGGGCCAGGTTCCCTTTTAATTTCAGTTCCTGTGCCTGCATGGCGTTTGCAGGTCACGTTGCCGGCTACACAGCAGGGGAACAGCTGGCGTTGCTGAACCCCACTAACACATTGGCTGGTGTTTTTCTCTGTGCAGCTAGCACTTCCGGGCAAAAACTAGCGGTGTTTGAGCCCAGGGTCAGCAGGAGGAGGAGAGGAGCAGAGTGTAGGCCGAAGCCTGCACTGGTGGCAGCTTTTGTTCTGTTGTGCCAGCGTGGCTTGTGCTGGACACGTTGCCGACTACACAGCAGGGGAACAGCTGGCGGTGCTGAACCCCACTGACACATCACCTAGTGTTTTTTTCTGTGTAGACAACACTTCCAGGTGGCAACTGACAGTGTTGAAACCCAGGGAATCAAAGAGGAGCAGAGTGTAGGCCGAAGCCTGCAGTGGAGCAAGTTGAAAGGGAACCTTTAACCCCCCCCCCCAGGCATTTGTTGCTGAAAGAGCCATCTTGTACAGCAGTAATACTGCACATGGAAAATGGTGGCTCCGAAAATTATGCTCCTTGCAAACGCTGAAGTACACACTCATATAATGTGTCCCCTCACACCGTCAAACCATCCCGGAAGTGGGACTTTCCTTTGTAATGTGACACAGCACAGCCGTCATTCCAACCCCCTTGGTGCCGGGCACCACCTCCTCAACGTTGTTTGGTTCTGTCACGGAGCCCGCACTGTAATGTTATCCCTTGGCCATGCACAGTTAGCGGTGCCCGTCTTCTGACATCATGTAGGTGTCAGGCTGGCAGTGCCTGTGCGTCCAAGCTGCCCGAGATCCAACCTTGCAGTGTCATCTAATGTAGTCCCACTGCGGGCCAGGGATCCATGGGCATGCGCAGTGCATATCATCGCCTCTCACTCACCTCCTTCCTGCTTCTTCAGACTGTGCGGCGTCACGGCCGTGGCATGCTATTAGGGATCAGCTGACGCCGCCTAGTCTGAAGAAGCGTGAAGAAGGGGAGTGAGAGGCTAGTATATGCACTGCGCATGGCCATGGATACCAGGCCCACTGTGGGATCACATTAGACGACACTGCGAGGTGTGATTTCGGGCAGCGTGGACGCACAGGCGCAGCCAGGACGACAACAAATGATGTCAGAGGACGGGCAGCGCAAACTGTGCATGGCCAAGGGATAACATAACAGCGCAGGGTCCATGACGGAATCAAACAACGCTAAGGAGGCAGCGCACGGTGCCAAGGGGGTAGCAATGACGGCTGTGCTGTGTCACATTACAAAGGAAAGTCCCACCTCCGGGACGGTTGGACGGTGTGAGGGGACACATTACATGAGTGTGTAGTTCAGCGTTTGCAAGGAGCATAATTTCAAGAGCGACCTTTCCCTTGTGCAGTATTAGTGCTGCACATGGTGGCTCTTTCAGTAACAAACGCCTAGGGGGGGGGGGGACAGGTCCCCTTACATTTTAGTTGTGCCAGCGTGGCGGTCGCATGACACGTTGCCGGATACACAGCTGGGGATCAGCTGACGTTACTGAACCCCAATAACAGAGGAGCGACTGTTGACTGTGCACACAGCACTTCCAGGCACCAACTGGCGGTGTTAGAGCCCAGGGACAGCAGGAGGAGCAGATTGGAGGTATTGCCGCACACACAGCTGGGGATCAGCTGACGTTACTGAACCCCAATAACAGAGGAGCGACTGTTGACTGTGCACACAGCACTTCCAGGCACCAACTGGCGGTGTTAGAGCCCAGGGACAGCAGGAGGAGCAGAGGAACAGAGTGTAGGCCGAAGCCTGATTGGAGCAAGTTGAAAGGAAACCTTTAACCCCCCCCCCCCAAGACGTTTGTAGCTGAAAGAGCCATGTTGTGCAGCACTAAGGATGCAAAAGGAAAAGGTTGCTCTTTTAATTATGCTCCTTGCAAACACCGAAGTAAACACTAAAAATGTGTCCCTTTATACCGTTAAACCGTTCCGGAGGTGCGAATTTCCTTCGTAATGGGACACAGCACAGCTGTCATTCCTATCCCCTTGATGCCGTGCGCTGCCTCCTCAGCGTTGTTTTAAGCTGCCACGGAGCCTGCGCTGTTCTGTTAGCCCTTGGCCATGCCCAATTAGCGCTGCCTGTCTTCTGACATAATTTGGTGTCAGGCTGTCAGTGCCTGTGCGTCCACGCTGCTCCAGATCCCACCTCGCAGTCTCATCTAACGTAATCCCACTGCGGGCCTTGGAACCATGGGCATGCACAGTGCATAACCTCGACTCTCACTCCCCTCCTTCCCTCTTCTTCAGACTGTGCGGTGTCACGGCCGTGGCATGCTAGGGATCAGCTGACGGCGCACAGTCTAAAGAAGGCGGAGGGAAATGAGCGAGAGCCCGAGGGGAAGATATGCACTGCGCATGCCCATGGATCCCAGGCCCGCAGTGTGACTCAATCAGAAGACACTGCGAGGCGGGATCTCGGGCACCGCGGCCGCACAGGCGCAGCCAGCCTGACACCAAATTATGTCAGAAGACAGGCAGCGCAAATAGGGCATGCCCAAGGGATAACAGAACAGCGCAGGCTCCGTGACAGCTTAAAACAACGCTGAGGAGGCAGCGCATGGCACCAAGGGGGTAGGAATGACGGCTGTGCTGCGTCACATTACGAAGGAAAGTCCCAGCTCCGGGACGGTATAACGGTATCAGTGAACACATTTTATAAGTGTTAAGTTCTGCGTGTGCAAAGAGCTAAAAAAAAAGAGCTACCTTTTCCTTGTGCAGCATTACTGCTGCACAAGATGGCTCTTTCAGTAACAAACGACGGGGGGGGGGGGGGGGGGACAGGTTCCCTTACATTTAGGTTGTTGTGCCAGCGTGGCGGTCGCAGGACACATTGCCGGCTACACAGCTGGGGATCAGCTGACGTTACTGAAACCCAATAACACTGGGTCGTATGTTTTTACTGTGCAGCCTGCACTTCTGAGCCGCAACTGGCGGTGTTGGAGCCCAGGAATAGCAGTTCAGGTGGTAGAAAGATGAACACAGCAGGAGACCTGGATGACACCCAATTACTTAATCAGGCAGAGGAGTGGCAAATTCCTGCGAGATCCAGGCCTGGTTCATTTTCAGGAAAGTAAGCCGGTCAACGTTATCGGAGGATAGTCGCATGCGACGGTCTGTTAGTACACCACCTGCGGCACTAAAGACACGTTCCGATAAGACACTAGCCGCAGGGCAAGCCAGCACCTCCAATGCATACTGGCTTAGCTCTGGCCATGTATCCAGCTTAGAGACCCAAAACTTGAACGGGGAAGAGCCGTCTGGGAGTACAGTAAGAGGGCAAGCCATGTAGTCTGTCACCATCTGACGGAACCGTTGCCTCCTGCTGACTGGAGCCGCCGGTGATGGTGTAGACATTTGGGGCGGGCACACAAAAGTGTGCCAGAGTTGTGCCATACTGGGCTTGCCTTGGGCAGAGGCACTGCTTCTGCTCCCTCTTTGGGCAGAGCCTCCCCCACTGCCTCGACGCACTGAGCTGCTTTGTAAAGCACTAGCAGCACTCCTCTCAGTTGGACAGGAGAAGATGATGGAATTCACCAGTGTGTCGTGGTACTCCCGCAATTTACGCTCCCGGGTCAACGCAGGGATGAGGTTTTGGACGTTGTCCCGGTAGCGAGGATCGAGGAGGGTGAACACCCAATAATCAGGCATGTTGAGAATGTGGTCGATGCGGCGGTCGTTTCTCAGGCACTGCAGCATGAAATCCACCATGTGCTGCAGAGTGCCAACCGGCCCAGAAACGCTGTCCCCTGCTTGAGACATGATCTCTGCCCGCTCGTCATCACCCCACCCTCGCTGTACACACTGACCACTGGACAATTGTGTCGCTCCCTCCTCTGGACGGAGCTCTTCCTCCTCCATTGACTCCTCCTCATCCTCCTCACAAATTGGCCCCTGCGTACCCCTTTGTGAGGAACCACGTGGCGCTGACTCTCCAGAAGCTGATGGAAAAGGTGACTCCTCATCCTCCACCTCTTCCACCACATCATCCCTTAACCCTTGCAAAGTTTGCTGAAGCAGGCAGATAAGGGGGACAGTCATGCTGACTAGTGCATCATCTGCACTTGCCATCCGCGTGGAATAATCAAAAGGACGCAAAACCTGGCAGACGTCCTTCATAGTGGCCCACTCTGTGGTTGTGAAGTCTGATCGGCGCTGACTGCGACTTCTTTGCGCCTGATGCAGCTGGTACTCCATAACTGCTTGCTGCTGCTCACACAACCGCTCCAACATATGTAACGTGGAATTCCACCGGGTAGGTAGGTCACATATGATGCGGTGTTCCGGAAGGCGGAATCGGCGCTGCAGAGCAGCAATGCGGGATCTGGCCAAGCTGGAACGCCGCAAGTGAGCACACTCTAGGCGGACCTTGTGCAGCAGGGCATCAAGATCCGGATAGTCCCTCAGAAAACTCTGCACAACCAAATTGAGCACATGTGCCAGACATGGGATGTGAGTGAGGTTGCCAAGGGCCAAAGCTGCCACCAGATTTCGGCCATTGTCACACACTACCATGCCTGGCTGGAGATTCGCTGGCAGTAACCACACATCGCTCTCCTGCTTTATGGCATTCCAGAGCTCCTGCGCTGTGTGGCTTCGATGCCCCAATGAAACTAGTTTCAAGACGGCCTGCTGACGTTTGGCCACGGCTGTGCTCATGTCGGTCATAGGTAAACGTTCACGGGTCCATGTGGGGGTGGACTGTGACGGATCCTGCAGAGAGGAATCAGAGGAACTGGTGTAAGAGGAGGAGTCGATGCGTACAGACTGGATTCCTGCAATCCTTGGAGTGGGCAGGACACGTCCTGCGCCACTCGCACGATCTGTACCTGGCTCAACAACATTAACCCAATGGGCAGTGAGGGAAACATATCGCCCCTGTCCATGCTGACTGGTCCACGCATCGGTGGTGAGGTGGACCTTGCTACTGACGGCGTTCAGTAGCGCATGTTTTATGTTTGCCTCAACATGCCTGTGCAGGGCAGGGACAGCCTGCCTGCTGAAGTAAAAGCGGCTGGGCACCTTGTACTGTGGGACTGCCAATGCCATCAAGTCACGGAAGCTGTCAGTCTCCACCAGCCTGAACGAGAGCATTTCCAGGGACAACAGTTTGGCAATGCCTGCATTCAGAGCCTGTGCTCGGGGGTGGTTGGCCGAGAATGCCCGCCTTTTCTCCCATGCCTGTACTACCGATGGCTGTAGAGTAGACTGGGAGTGTGAGGATGACTGGGAAGGTGGTGCTGTGGGTGGAATTACACAAGGTCTCTGGGAGGAAGCCAAACCAGCTGTGCGTGAGCTGGAGGAAGAGGCAACACGAGCTGAAGAGGTGGTAGCTGCCGCTGTTGGTTGGCCTACATCTTCAGTGTGTTTCTGTAACTCCACCGCGTGCCTGGTCCGCACATGTTTCCACATATTTGTGGTATTGAGGTTGCTGACATTTTTCCCTCTTTTTACTTTATGATGACACAGCTTGCATTTGACAAAACAAATGTCATCTGCAACTGTGTCAAAAAAGGACCAGGCACTGCAAGTCTTGGGAGCGCCCTTTTTGGCTTTGGAAAGAGACAGGCTCCTAACGGGTGCCAAAGTGGAGGCTACAGGCTCCGCAGTCTTCCCCCTCCCTCTCCCTCTTTGGCCCGTAAGAGGAAGCTCTTCCTCTGAGCTGCTCCCACCACCTTCCTGTTCCTCACGCCACGATGGGTCAAGGACCTCATCATCTCCACTACCCTCTGCCACCAACTGCTCCTCCTGGGTAGTCTCAGCAGCACAGTACGCACGAGAAAGCGGCACCTGAGTTTCATCATCAGATGCGTACTGCGCTGTGGTCACCGGAGGCACTGGCCCACCTGCCTCTTCAGAGTCAGAGAGAAAAAGGTGTTGGGCATCACTGCACACTGCCTCTTCTTCCATTTCTCCAATGCTGCTTGGCTGGCCCCCTGTTTCCAAGCCAAGAGATTCAGAGAACAGAAGTAGAGACGGCTCCTGTCCTGGGCTCTCTGACTGCCTGGCCAATTTGGCAGGTGGTGAAGAGACAGATGGCTGCTCTCCAGTGCTCTGTGCCTGAGAGGATGTGGCACTAACTGAAGTCGATGCCGAGGCGTTAGCTGCCATCCACCCGACAACGGCTTCAATTTGGTCTTCACGCAGCAGCGGTGCACGGCGCTCTCCGACAAAGCTGCGCATGAAGGACTGTTCCCTGCTGAAACTGAGTGACGACGAGTCACCGGCGCCCGCAGCAGGCACAGAATCACCACGTCCTCTCCCTGCTCCTCTCCCTGCTCCGCGCCCACGCCCACGTGCCTTACTCCCTGCCCTCTTCATCTTGGTTGACAGATAAAGATAAGCAGAAAAGTACTAAGGCCTTAGTGTGCTTATTCCTGTAATGCTCCTCCTAACAGGTGTAAGAAACACTAATGTTGTAAATTGTGGACTAAACTTTATTATTTTTCAAATGTGGCCTACACAAGTGTAAGTTGTGTTTGGTGAACTTAACCTTTTTTTTGGTGCAGATCGGGCTACAGAGCTAGTTTAAATCACACGGAGACCGTGCAGACAGCCGTAAACGGCGCTGCAAGGCCAAGAAACCCTCCTCTAGGTTATCCTATATAGTGTTTTTCCACTATTTAGCTGGATACAAGTGGAAAGACACTAATAGGAATTTTTTTTTTCAAATTTTAAACTGGCTGCACTATTTGAAAAAAAGGAAATTGTTTTTCAAGGTATGAGGCAGTAACGCACCCTGAGCTGAATCCAACCGGCTATGGCTGCACACAGACTACAGGGCGAGCTGGGCTCACACGGAGACCGTGCAGACAGCCGTAAACGGCGCTGCAAGGCCAAAAAACCCTCCTCTAGGTTATCCTATATAGTGTTTTTCCACTATTTAGCTGGATACGAGTGGAAAGACACTAATAGGAATTTTTTTTTTCAAATTTTAAACAGGCTGCACTATTTGAAAAAAAGGAAAATTTTTCTCAAGGTATGAGCCAGTAACGAACCCTGAGCTGAATCCAACCGGCTATGGCTGCACACAGACTACAGGGCGAGCTGGGCTCACACGGAGACCGTGCAGACAGCCGTAAACGGCGCTGCAAGGCCAAAAAACCCTCCTCTAGGTTATCCTATATAGTGTTTTTCCACTATTTAGCTGGATACGAGTGGAAAGACACTAATAGGAATTTTTTTTTTCAAATTTTAAACAGGCTGCACTATTTGAAAAAAAGGAAAATTTTTCTCAAGGTATGAGCCAGTAACGAACCCTGAGCTGAATCCAACCGGCTATGGCTGCACACAGACTACAGGGCGAGCTGGGCTCACACGGAGACCGTGCAGACAGCCGTAAACGGCGCTGCAAGGCCAAAAAACCCTCCTCTAGGTTATCCTATATAGTGTTTTTCCACTATTTAGCTGGATACGAGTGGAAAGACACTAATAGGAATTTTTTTTTTCAAATTTTAAACAGGCTGCACTATTTGAAAAAAAGGAAAATTTTTCTCAAGGTATGAGCCAGTAACGAACCCTGAGCTGAATCCAACCGGCTATGGCTGCACACAGACTACAGGGCGAGCTGGGCTCACACGGAGACCGTGCAGACAGCCGTAAACGGCGCTGCAAGGCCCAAAAACCCCCCTCTAGGTTATCCTATGTAGTGTTTTTCCACAATAGAGCTGGAGACTGGTGGAAAAACACTAATAGGAAATTTGAGAAAAAATGTGCAGCAGGCTGCACTAAGAGCAAAAAAGAACAACTGTGTGAGGCAGTGTGAACCCCCCCTGAGCTGAATACAACCGGGTATATGGCTGCACACAGACTACAGAGTGAGCTGCACACACACACACACAGAGACCTTGCAGAACGCTGTTAAAACAGCGCTGCAAGGCAAGAGCAAGGTGAACAGTGAAGAACACACAGCGTTTTGCTAAATTAGCCTTTGGAAAGGAAAATAAAGCAATTAGCTAGCTCAACTGGCCCTCAGTTAGAACACAGCGTCCTGTCCCTAACTGAAATCACAGCAGAGTGAGCGCAAAATGGCGGCAGCGCTTTTTTATAGTGCAGAGTGACATCATTTCAGCAGCCAATCCAAGCCTTGCCAGTACTTACATGCCCACCATGCTAAACAGGATGTGCCCACACTTTCATTCATTCCTCATTGGCTGCTGCGTTCAATTTGAATTCTGGGAACTTCCGATTCCGGTATCCGATACGCGGGAAGTATCGGAATTCAGTATCGGAATTCCGATACCGCAAATATCGGCCGATACCCGATACTTGCGGTATCGGAATGCTCAACACTAGTCCTCTGCAGTCTGCTGGCCAGTGTCAGTGATAGTTCATGTTTCCTGGCTAGAGCAGCTAACCTTATACCCTGGTGATCCTTCTGCCTCTGATTTCCCGTATTTGTGTGAGACCCATTCCCTATCCCTGACGTAGTGTTTGTCTCGTGGTTTTCCTTACAGTGTATAACTCGGCCTGATCTCTGAACCCCGCCTCAGGCTTTCCATCTCTGATACTTCATTCACCCACTGGCTTTGAATTCTGGCTTGTACCCCAACTTCGCCTTACATCTCAAGTTTTGGATACTGCGCTTCTGTTTGACTCTGATTTATGGCTTGTCTCTGACTT